>NC_046968.1:28822296-29027296 GCF_009769545.1 Cyclopterus lumpus
CTGTCATCCCTGTTCTTATATTTTATTTTATTTTGTGTGTTTAGTTTATTTAGTCTATTCCATTTGGTGTCTGTAAAGTGTTAAAAAGTATAAATAAAGTATAAATCTATCATCTCTATCCATCCTCCCATCCTCCCATCCTGCCCGTCTCCCCCCGGCATCTAATGCACCGAGGAGAGAGCCAAGGGGAGGGATCACTTCAAAAAGGCATTGAATGTCTCTCGTTCACTCATGGAAACATTTGCACAACAAAAAAACCAACGCCGAGAATCAATGGCAGCGAGGAGTCATTCCAGTAAGTGTGTCTGTGTCACGGACACGTCGGCATAGCGACACGGGACGGACCGAGATGGGGATCCAATAGTCGGTCCCCTGTGGGGCCTAAAGGAAGCTGTTGGTCCAAGTTAAGGTCAGCTGAGCACTGGTGAAGCTCCAAGAACCACTTGTTTATTAATCTATATTTGAGGGTTACAAGTGTGAATTAAATATATGTATATATGTTTATTTATATCTAATTAATTATCTGATTTAATTGATAACAATTTAGGATAGGAATATATAAGCATTATGCCTATACCTTTTTAGTCATGTTTTGTATATTAGATCGTGGCTTTACTTATTGTTTTGTATGTAATGACTGAATAAAACACACACAGTAAGTAAAGGAGTTAAAACATGCAGCTACAATATGTCTCCTGAAACATCAGATATAATATACATACATACATATGGGAACTTGTATGATGGGTACTTAAAGTACATGTAGTAATAAGTGACTGAGGCTAAATGCAGGACTGTTACTCGTGGATTATTTCATCGGAATGGTGTTCGTACTTTTACTGCAGTGAGTTTTTCATCCACTAATTACTTGTCATTGATGGAAGTTTGGCAAACAGTTAATATACAAACAGGTTCATAAAGACATTATTTTCTTCTTAAAGCTGTTTAATGTACATCTTAAAGGTACTTTATTTTAAGATGCACACTTTTCAAAAGCTTTCTGTGTTGTAATGTGTTCTTAAATGCAGCCCTATTTTATATTTATTTATTATTAGAGTATTTATTATTTACAATTCATCCAGTTAAGAAAACTGACAATACATATTGTGGAGATATTATTCAATTGAACTTTCTTTCTTTAATTTAACAGTCAGACGTTAATTCAACTGTTGGCTACTTCAGCACATTCATATATACACATATACATATATATATAATGATAATGATGATAATGATAATAATAATTCAAAACACACACACACACATGTATATATATATGTATATATATATATACATATATATGTGTCTGGAGGTTCGGGCCCCCAACTCCGGGGCTGGGGAGGCGTGAACCTGGCCCCTGAGGCCACGGGGCCCACCCAAAGCCAGGTGGGTCCCCTCGAATGGGTCAAGTCCCTGGTCCACCGGGTAGTCGTAGAACCCCTTTCTACGGCTACGAGAACCACCAAAATGCAGGCGGGGTCCAACAAAAGGATGAACAAATGGTTGAAGGCTGGTCCATGTTGGTCGGACTCTGGGAAGGTGATGAGACACAGGAGGATCAATCAGGTGTGCATTCAAGCTTTTAATGTGAGCAATTACTAATGAAGGTTTCTGTCATTAAAAAACATTTATTTCATTTTTCAAAATGACAAAGTATAAGAATGTATATGCCAATTTAATTCTGGGAAATGGGTTTGGTTTTTGGTTTGGTTACTTTACTAGTACCCGTAGGTAGACTTGGTTTGCCGTAGAAAACAGTAGAAAACGAGGCATCGCTCTCGACACAGATTACAACAAACACATACAACCGGACAAACATGATAAAAGTACTCAAAGCTACAGATGTATAATTATAATAATAGTAATGTGTTCACCTGCGTGATGGCTGCTGGAACAAAGCTGGTTTTATACCTCTTTGTTCTGCACCGTGGTACCAAAGACCTCCGTCTGGAGGGAGGAGTCCCTTAACATGGAGCCTCTGTGTGGTGTTCAGGGACTCTGGACTAAGTCGTGTCTCACCAATCAGCTTGCTGGACCATTTTACAGTCTGATGCAGAGAGTTCCTGTTCTTTAAAGACAGGTTTCCAAACCATGACACCAAAGAAAAAGATCAAATTGATTCAATAAAAGCACGATAAAATAAAGTCATCATGATTTTGTTAATGTGGAAGTGGGACAGTTTCCTTCTTGCACACGGCTTCACAGTTTGCTTCAAAGTTCAGTTTGGAGTCGATAATTGTCCCAAGATATTTATAAGATTGTACACATTCCACAGTCTGACCCTTAATGCATATTACTTCAGGTGTGTGGGCATGTCTTCTAAAATCAATGATCATATCTTTGGTTTTCGATATGTTTAATTGAAGATAAGACTCCTCACACCACGTGGATGACCGTGGCTGGTCTCATTGTCCTGGAGCCGACTGACATAACAGAATCATCTGCATACTTTAAAATGGTCCTATTATCATACACACTCTGACACATATGTGTGTACAGAATGAATAAAAGGGGCGAAAGCACACATCCTTGTGGGGAGCCAGTGGAGGAGCACTCTTTGTGTCCTATTAATTAAAAAGTCAAGAATCCAACCTACAAGATTGTGACTTAAGTCAAATTGTTCTAAAAGCCGACTGGTTAAAATATGGGGTTGGATTGTGTTAAAAGCAGAGGAGAAATCAAGAAATAAAAGTCTGACATGAGATCCATTTCCCTCCAGATGTTTAAAAATTAAATTAAACAAAGTGACTGCGGCATCCTCTACTCCTCTATGTGGTCTATAAGCAAACTGCAGAGGATCAAGTACTTGCTCAGTTTTCCTTAAAATGTCTTAACCAGTTTCTCGAAAGTTTTCATTACATTTGATGTAAGAGCGACCGGTCTAAAATCATTTAGGCTTTTGGGGCAACTGGATTTGGGAACAGGGACTACTACAGCATCCTTCCAGACCTTGGGAACATGATGTGCCTCCAACCAGCAATATTGTAAAGATATATTAGATATTATTATATTCATATTACTATAGGTCTCTGACCTTCACCCAATGATATGAATTTAAATCCCGTAAATGTAACTTATTATTATTATGTTATTTTTACCAACTTTATTTCAAATGGAGGGCAATTTGTTAACTTCCGGTTTCAACTCGAGTGGCCGGTTTGGTTAGTTTTGGGTAAAGAGTGTAAGTCTATTGTCTCCATACTCCGGACCAGCAGGTGGCGCTAATGCACCAAATATAGGGGTGCCAACCGCCGGTAAAAGTCAAGAAGAAGATGACCGGAAGTCGACAGTTAACAGGACCACGTGTTGGACCGCGTGAGTCCAACTCTTTTAGTCACACGGTTCTTCAGATACAACCGGAAGGACCCACCAGAGCCCGGACGTGTGGACTAACGTGTTGAAGAGGACTAAACTGAGCGCGTCATCGACCCACAACGTGCACGTGGACCTGTCTGAGTGGACTCTGTGTGGTTCCGCTTCATTGAACACGTCCGGATCGTCTCCTCGTGACGTCAGCGCGCCAGCAGGAGGGAGACGGACCCGAACGGAGCCGAGCGACACCGAGCGGGGCCGAGTGAGCGAAGCGTTTTTAACGGAGTTGTCTGGAGGAAACGTTTCTGTGAGCTCGTGAAGATGTCTAAAGTCCAACAGCTGAGATGTTTAGTCAACCAGCGACTAACTGCGGCTGCGCAAGAGATCTTTGGTCTGTTGGAAAGAACGATAGCAGAGTACGAGGAGGAACTTTGTAGTTCCAGAGAGGAGAACGAGCGACACCGGAAACGACTGGACGCTGTGTTCAACCCGGAAGTCCGGTTACAAAGAGCAGGTTGGTCCTTTGTTTCTTTAACTATATGTAAAGTGCGACTGTTTTCATACCCATACTGAAACTAGTTCATCTCCTCCACCACAATAGCTATTTTAATAACTAATAATAAAGAGTTTAATATGAGTTATAAGACGTATTAATGTGTTTTATTATTCTCCAGAGGAACATGAGGACCCAGTGCCCCCCCACATTAAAGAGGACCAGGAGGACCCAGAGCCCCCCCACATTAAAGAGGACCAGGAGGACCCAGAGCCCCCCACATTAAAGAGGACCAGGAGGACCCAGAGCCCCCCCACATTAAAGAGGAACAGGAGGACCCAGAGCCCCCCACATTAAAGAGGACCAGGAGGACCCAGAGCCCCCCCACATTAAAGAGGACCAGGAGGACCCAGAGCCCCCCACATTAAAGAGGACCAGGAGGACCCAGAGCCCCCCCACATTAAAGAGGAACAGGAGGACCCAGAGCCCCCCACATTAAAGAGGAACAGGAGGACCCAGAGCCCCCCCACATTAAAGAGGAACAGGAGGACCCAGAGCCCCCCCACATTAAAGGGGAACAGGAGGAACTCTGGACCAGTCAGGAGGGAGACCAGCTTCAAGGGCTGGAGGAGGCTGGTCTCAAGTTCTCATTCACTGTAAAGAGTGAAGATGATGAAGAGGAAGCTCAGGCCTCTCAGCTTCATCAAAGACAAACTGAACACATGGAAACAGAAGCTGATGGAGCGGATTGTGGAGGACCAGAACCAGACAGGAAGTTAGATCCAGAAAGACATCCAGGACCAGATACTGATGAGACTGAGGACAGTGATGATCGGGAGGAGACTGAGGAACCTCAGTCAGCTGTGAACCCTCAAAACAAAGAAGTACCTGTAAGTGATGTGAACTGTAGTACTGGAAATACATCAATCAGCTCTCCTGAATGTGCTGGAAGCTCTGACCACAAGGGACATCTGGAGAAACCCACTAGCTCCAAAACAGGAGAGAAACCATTTCAATGCTCACTTTGTGACAAAAGATTTGGATTCACTCACGTTCTAAAGAGACACATGGCTGTCCACACAGGAGAGAAACCATTTAGTTGTTCTGTGTGTAGCAAAACATTTACAGAAAAGGGAAAGCTGAAGGCCCACATGACTATCCACACAGGAGAGAAACCATTTCAATGCTCTGTGTGTGACAAAAGATTTAGATTCAATAGGTATCTAAAGAGACACATGACTATCCACACGGGAGAGAAACCATTCAGTTGTTCTGTGTGTAGTAAAACATTTACACATAAGGGAAAGCTGAACGCTCACATGTTTGTCCACACAGGAGAGAAACCATTTAGTTGTTCTGTGTGCAGTAAAACATTTACACAAAAGGGAACCCTGAACTATCACATGTTTTACCACACAGGAAAGAAACCAATTAAAAACACATTCTGAAACAACATTTAATTATCCACACTAGAGAAACTAATTAGTCGTGGAGTTTCTCAACAAGATTCTCTTTTCTCGGTTATTCCAAAAATCACAAGTGTAGTTATGAGAGTCTCTGAAATAAACATGGTTAAACACTTAAAAACTGTCAGGCTGATACAGACTCCAACATAAATCTATTCAGCTGAGATTAAGCTTCACATCAATTTATATTCTTTGACGTCAGTTTCTCTGGTATCGTCTTATGTTTCATGTGTTATGTATTGTCATGTAAATATGAATTTAAATGGTTTTCCATTGTCAAAGTATTTCATGTCCTCTATGCAGCACTGTGGTTTGAGCTGAATTCTCATCGGTGATGAAACTGAGGAACATTTGTAACCTTCTTTCTCTTCAGCAACGTTTCTCTTCAGTTTAAACTCAATACTTCCTTGATTTAGTTTTACTGTAGAAACTGACATTTTGTTCCATAACTGAAGAATGACTGAATTGAGAACAGAATTGTGGTTAATTTTCTCCATCCTTCTTTCTTCTTCAACATCATCCTCTACTGAGGTCTTGAGATTAAATAAAATCAACAAATATTAAGCATATCTGTGTGGTTACTTGCTGGTTATGAATTGGCTAAATTAAATAACCTAAAATTGGGGTACAATTTCAATTGATTTAAAAACACATCAACTGGGATTAGACCAGTGGTTCTGGTTTGTGGCCCAACAAAATTGTAACTAAATGGTCCGTGCTGAATTTTTATTGAAATAACTTTTTGTGACCCAGCCTACAACCCCCTCGAAGGGACCCGCTTGGCCTATGGGGGCCCTCGTAGCCTCCAGAAGGGGAACTACAACCCCCATAGGGTCTCGACACCAGACCCCTTCGAAGGGACCCGCTTGGCCTATGGGGGCCCTCGTAGCCTCCAGAAGGGGAACTACAACCCCCATAGGGTCTCGGCACCAGACCCCTTCAACGGGACCCGTTTGGCTTATGGGGGGCCTCGTAGCCCCAGGGGCAGAGGTCACGCAGGCCCAGCCCCGGAGTGGGGGGCGCAAACCTCCGGACCCGTCCCCCGGAGTCCGTCTGTCCGTCTGGTGGCCGTCCTTCAGCCCGTCCCCGGGAGTCCGTCTGTCCGTCTGGTGGCCGTCCTTCAGCCCGTCCCCCGGAGTCCGTCTGTCCGCCTGGTGGTCGCCCTTTTGCCCGTCCCCCGGAGCAGGTCTGTCCACCTGGTGGCCGTCCTTCAGCCCAGAGCCCTTCCGTCCGCCTGGTGGTCGCCCTTCTGCCCGTCCTCCGGAGCAAGTCAGTCCTCCTGGTGGTCGTCCTCCGGCCCGTCCCCCGGACTTCTTCTGCCATGCTTTTGGGCCCGGCTCCCCTCCACCCACCCTGGGGGACTGTGTTGGGACGTCTGGAATCCGCCTCTTGAGGGGGGGGTTATGTCAGGATCTGTAGTGGATCTGTAGTGTTGTGTCGTGTTTCCTGTTTTATTTTGAAGTCCTTGTCTCTCGTGTCCTCTGTTTCTCTGCACTTCCTGTCCCTGTGATTGTCTGCCCTGTCCCTGATTGTTTCCTCCTGTGTCCAATCACCTGCACCAGCCCTCTGTATTTAAGTCCTGTTCATGTCATTCCCCTTTGTCGGTTTGTCTTGTCTAGATCATTGAAGATCATGTGTGTGAGCCTGTTTTGTTTGTTTTGAATCCTGTTGAGCAATAAAGTTGCCTTTTCCAGTGTTGACGGCGTTTGGGTCCAGTGTCCTGCAGCTGCGCACATAACAGAGGCAATGCATAGAAGGGCATAACCAGCTGTATGAGTGCGCATGTGCCTTTGGAAGAATTCAGCCAACAACTTCTCTCGTTCTGGTAGATTTATTCTCTGATCACAAGCAAAGTATAAAGGCTGAGATTGCAATGCCAGGGCAGTCACAACAACTCTGCCCTAGAACCGGAAAACCCGGCCTTTACATAAACAGATTTCGTCACAGGTTCGTATGCATCATCCCAACTTCTAATTGGTGCTGAACTATCAAGGATTGGGATAATTCCATCTCCTCCTCTCTCTTCACAGAACTGAGCCGTGCAAGGCCAGTCCACGCCTTGGTTAGACTACTCGATGACATATGGGTGTGTTGTGAGAAGGCGCTATCTATTCCACATTATCTTCTATGTGTTATTCTGAACTGGAGTAGCCTGACAAAAGCATAACATTATGACAATGTATAAGAATTTATATTATCAGTACCATTGTCACGATATATATTCTTTCTGGTATGCCAAATCTTGGTATTATGTCTTTTGTTAATGCTTTTGCCACTGTCAGAGCATCTGGATTCTTAGTTGGAAATACTTCAATCCATTTCGAGTACCTGTCAATTATTGTCAAACAATATTTCTTTCCTTCACATTGGTTTAGTTCAATGAAATCCCTGCAAATGTATTGGAATGTATATTCTGGTTCTGGTAATTTGCCTCTAACTGGGCTCTGGTGACCTTGAGGATTATGTTTTGCACACACTAGGCATGCTAGACACAATTTTACACAAGTAGTTTGTGAAGCCGTATACTGTAAACAAACCATTTATCATAGATACCATCCCTCCTGTTGAGACATGGTCCAACCCATGGCTCAAAACAGCCGCACATCTATATAAAGTTGTTGGCAGTATTATTTTACCCTCAGGTCATTTCCAGAATCCCTCATTGTCTTGTTTACAATTCTGTTTCACCCAGGGCCCTATTTCTCATACGTGGCTCATCTAAGTCGATCAAATGTCCTATTAGCGAGCTAAAATTAACAAGATGATTGACATCAGGCTATCCCGGTTTCTCAAAGGCTGACCCGCCCTCAAACCATCTTGTTAATTTGAGCCAGACTTCAGTACTCAGGATAGTTGCGCGTGCCCGTCCGACTTCAAAAGGGGGAAGCGTCGATCACAGAAAACATGATTTACTAACAGCACAAAGGCAAATAAACTCAAAGGACGAGCAGGAGATGATCATGAACGTATATGAGGAATTCCAGACCATAATCATGGCAAAATCTAATCAATTCATTCACTTCACTCGCGCTTGAGAGGGGGCGTGGCTTATCTCCATGGAAACATTTATAACTTCCGCCATTCACCATGGATTAAAAAATAACCACTATTTCTGCTTTATATTTGTTGTGGAAACATCGGAACATCTAACGCCCTCGTGTTTGGGTTCATAACATTAATATCATATATATATATTTATACATAACATCACCCGTAGGCACACACAGCTCGGTGACTTTCACCGACTATACGTCTGGACAAGTGGATGAACATCCTCTTTATTCACAAAGCACATCCATTCGTCTGTGCATTGACTTTCATGAATCTACTCTCAACGCAGCATCAGTGTTGTGAAAATGTATCGGCTCATTTTAAGTGCCTCATTCTTTAAATGTGGCTGCTGGCAGTCGGCGTAATGGTATGCATCATCCAATGAGATCTAACATAACTATCTCAACTCTTTCAGAACAATTAGATAATATATAAGTGTATATTCATGTATGTGGAGGTGACCATATAGAACTTGTATTGCATTTACTCAGACATGGCTGGGGAACGTAATGAACACATCCACGAGTTCCACCAAAACCACGATGTTCTGCATCGCCGACACTGTAGAACAATGTACCACAATGTACCACACTGTACAACAATGTACCACAATGTAGCACACTGTACAACAATGTACCACAATGTACCACACTGTACAACAATGTACCACAATGTACCACACTACAATAATGTACCACACTGTACAACAATGTACCACAATGTACCACAATGTACAATAATGTACCACACTGTACAACAATGTACCACACTGTACCACAATGTACCACAATGTAGAACAATGTACCACAATGTACCACACTGTACAACAATGTACAATAATGTACCACAATGTACCACACTGTACAACAATGTACCACACTGTACCACAATGTACCACAATGTAGAACAATGTACAATAATGTACCACACTGTACAACAATGTACAATAATGTACCACAATGTACCACACTGTACAATAATGTATCACACTGTACAACAATGTACAATAATGTACCACAATGTACCACAATGTACAATAATGTACCACACTGTACAACAATGTACAACAATGTACAATAATGTACCACACTGTACAACAATGTACAATAATGTACCACAATGTACCACACTGTACAATAATGTACCACACTGTACAACAATGTACCACACTGTACCACAATGTACCACACTGTAGAACAATGTACCACAATGTACAACAATGTACCACACTGTACCACACTGTACAATAATGTACCACACTGTATTACAATGTACCACACTGTAGAACAATGTACTACAATGTACCACACTGTACCACAATGTACAACAATGTACCACACTGTACAATAATGTACCATACTGTACTACAATGTACCACACTGTACCACAATGTACAACAATGTACCACAATGTACCACACTGTATTACAATGTACCACACTGTAGAACAATGTACCACACTGTACAACAATGTACCACAATGTACCACAATGTACAATAATGTACCACACTGTACTACAATGTACCACAATGTACAACAATGTACCACACTGTAGAACAATGTACCACAATGTACCACACTGTATTACAATGTACCACACTGTACAACAATGTACAACACTGTAGAACAATGTACCATACGGTACAACACTGTAGAACAATCACACTGTAGAACAATGTACCACACTGTACAACAATGTACAACACTGTAGAACAACCACACTGTACAACAATGTACCACACTGTACAACAATGTACCACAATGTACCACACTGTACAATAATGTACCACAATGTACAATAATGTACCACACTGTACAATAATGTACCACACTGTACAACAATGTAGAACAATGTACCACACGGCTCTGCAAACAGTCTGTGAGACAGTCAATGTGTGGTGTTCAATGTAGGCTCCAGAAGGTCTTTAATGATTCCTTGTTGGCAGAATGGAAGGCGCTCGTACAGGAAGTCGTCATCACGTCATAAGAACTCTCTCCCTATAAAACATTAATATAACTAATATCACTCCGTCATCAATGAGCTGCCATTTTCTTCAGGGGGCGTGGCCAGATTGTCCAGCTAGACTGAATGAGCCTGTGCTGGAGCAGGTTCAAATTGTTGGATGTGTTGCTATGGTGATTTTTCCAAACTTGCTTCGAGGAACCGAAAACCGAACCGAAAATTATCCCGCTAACCACGTTAGCCAGGTACGAGAAATAGGGCCCAGGTCTTTGTTGGTCAACAAACACAAGGAAATATTTCACTTTTGACTTTTATTCTAGTGACTTTACAGAACGAGGGATCAGTTAATAAGATATGATGCTGTGCTGTAGATTAAACTATGCAGCAGTATATCAAGCCATTCAAATCTGCTCCACCTCCAACAGCTGTTACTAAACTACAATATTACTCATAAAAGATTCAGTAATAATATTCCAATAACATGGTGATCAAATATTACACTCTGCCCAACGAGTATTTCACTTTTATTATTTTATGCTAATACTTTTTAGATTTGGAATACAGGACATTTATGATTCATGAAAATATTATAAATCTATTATATATATTATATGACTCTGACCACTCTGCCCAAGAAGGTACGACAATTTATAGTTTTATATATTTAAATATATAAAAAACATATATATATATGGTATATATGATATATACAGGGGCGTTTTTAGACCCCCTGGGGGCCCTAGGCAAGAAGGACCATGGGGCCCCCTAGAATCATGATGAATGAAGTCCAGGACTACGGATCAGTAAAGAAATCTTTTATTAAACAATTAACATATAAAATAAAAAACGAGTTTAGAAGAAAATGGCTGAATTCACTTTACACAGAATCTGCGGAGTGTCTGCTTTCTTATGCGACGCTGTTTCATTGTGTAGCATAATGCTACGTATCGTTAGCCACCAAAACGCGCCAATCGGTTGACGAAATTCTGCGATATGAATTTTGATCGGATACAAGCGGCCGAAATGAGCTTCCTCCGTAGGGTGGCCGGGCTCAGCCTTAGAGATAGGGTAAGGAGCTCGGACATCAGGGGGGAGCTCGGAGTCGAGTCGCTGCTCCTTCGTGTCCAAAGGAGTCAGCTGAGGTGGTTCATCTAGTCAGGATGCCTCCTGGACGCCTCCCATTAGAGGTTTTCCGGGCACGTCCAACTGGTAGGAGGCCCCGGGGAAGACCGAGGACACGCTGGAGGGATTATATCTCCCGGCTGGCCTTGGAACGCCTCGGGATCCCCCAGAATGAGCTGGAAAGTGTTGCTGGTGAGAGGGAGGCCTGGGTCGGCCTGCTGAACCTGCTGCCACCGCGACCCGACCCCGGATAAGAGCTGATAATGGATGGATGGAATTTTGATATTTGGTCATTCATTTAGTTAGTGTTTGGAGTATGGCTTATATATTCTTGTAGCCCAGGTTCTGCTGTTTAATTTGATGGCTATATTTGTTTGTCATCAGTGTTCGTATGAAGCTGTTGTTAAATGTTTTGATTTGCACCCGGGCTCAAGAGGCTCATGTGCAGTCAACTTATTTGGTGCCTGGTGGATGATGTTTGGGATAAAGTGGCCGGCTGGCTGGCAGCACTACTTGTTCATAATGTAACACACATAGCTTCCACATTCCCACTTGCCACTGTCACGTTTTTTCTTTTCATCCTCTTCTTGTTTTTTTTTTTCGTTTCGTGTGCCCAGAGTGATATGTTCACTTCATTTTTTCATTTAGTTTGTTTGTGTTTGACCGCACGTCGATGCCGGCTAGTAAGGAGCCCCATTAGGGAGAATCCCGACGTGTCATTGCAGTGTCTACGGGGGTTTCAAGTTGTGTCGCTGATATGGAGCGATATCAGCCGTCTGTCGGGGCCCCCTACTAGCAACTAGCCAGTGGCAACTCGGAAAGGGCCCTGTGGGGGCGTTTCCGATGCGTTGTCGTTGCAGCGTCTCAAGCGGTTCCATTATTTTGTCATTGACGTCAGCCGTCCCTCGGGGCCCCCTTCAGCTCGGGGCCCCCTTCAGCTCGGGGCCCTAGGCAATTGCCTGGGTTGTTCCGTTGCGGCTGGATATATACAGGGTGTATATATATATATATATATATATATATATATATAATATTAATTTTATTAATATATGATATATGTATTATATGAGTCTGAAAGGAACCATTCTGCCCAACAAACTAAATTGTATAGTATATATGTAATAAGATATAATTATATAATTTATATATATATATATATATATATATATATATATATATACATATACATATACATATACATATACATATATATATATATATATATATATATATATATATATATATACCAGATTTTTAACCAGAGTTGTGTTATGGACCCCTTTTGTCTTCGTGGGCGTGAATGAGACAGAGAGGCAGACAGGCAGACAGACAGGTCGCAGCGTCACAGACAGACAGGCAGACAGACAGGTCGCAGCGTCACAGACAGACAGGCAGACAGACAGGTCGCAGCGTCACAGACAGACAGACAGACAGGTCGCAGCGTCACAGCCCTGTGTGTCGGTCGGGACCTAGCGTTAGCTGCGGTGTAAGCTGCGGGGGAGAGGCGGTTCTTGAAGGCGTGGAAACCCACTTGACGTTACCGATAACGGGATATCGATCCCAAGTGATCGGTGCCGATGAAACGACCCGTCTCGTGTGGACCCGGAGGAGAAGAAGAGACTTTTACAGGTGAGCGAGCTCCTTTGAATCCAAGCTGACGTGAGAACGTGTAGCTACAAGCTAGCGCTCGCTGTGATGCAGCAGACGAGCCCCCAGCTGAGACTAGAGGAGCCCCCCCGGGTTGTTTTAGAGACGGGGGGGGACTCACTCAGGTAACTCACCAGGTGACTCGCTGTCACACCTGCACGCGACACTGCGTCCCGTCTGTCGATACAGCTGTTTGATGCTAGCTGAGTTAGCTAATGCTAGCTAACGGAATGGTGTCCTGTCTCGGCCAGATTTTAGCTAACATTCGAATAAAGTGTCACTTAAAATATTGATAAAAATGATCGTATCAGGTTTTCAGCTGATTTAATGGTGTTAAACTAAGCTTTAACTTCTTACCTTTCGAGCTAAATATCGTTTTAATTGTTTGAGTTAGCTTTGCCTTTACTAGAGCCAGTAAAAGGACGCTAATGCCGGTAAACTAGCCGTGCGCTGGGCTTGGCCTGATCCGGCCTAACTTCTATCGTCGTAGTAAACACACGGCGCTTCTGGTTTTTCGGGGATATTAACTTGTTACAGGGTCACAAAAATGCTGTCAACATATCCGGGATCGTTGTTCTGGCCTTCACAATAAGATATCACGCTTCAACAACTCCAAACTATGCAATAAAAGCTCCGTAGTTTCCATTTGAGTCTATACCACCATCTGCTGGATGTTTTGTTAAACTCTTCTCATGTCAGTCAGTTGACAAACACCAGCTCTTGCATGACATTTAACAATCATCCAGCTCCTCGTCCCAGCCCACACACGTGGTGTGATACCATGTGTCAGACAGAGTAGAGGAAGTGGCTGCCGGGCCGGTGTTTTCGGCCCGCTGCTGCTCTCTGGCCTTTCTGGCCAGAGCTTGAGCCTCCCTCCTCGCAGCTCGGTCCTCCGCTTCCTCAATCACATCAGACATCTCCTGGGCTGTCAGTAACCTGGCCGTGGTGACGTTCCTCCTGACCTTACCGGTGTGGTGGTTATAATTGATTTCGGCCAGGAGGTGGGCCAGGTCAAGTGAAATCCGGCCTGATGTCACCAGGGGATGGGTGGTGTAAGGATTGGGATTGGGAGGGGGAGGAGGACGAGGAGAGGTAGGTGGAGGTTGGTTCTGGGGATGGGGTATAGGGGGTGGGTTCAAAAGACAGTGATGCACATACATAGAGTCCATGGAGGAGGTGTTGTCCCATGATCCTCTCTGCCTGTGTGGTGTTCCCGTACCAGACAGTGATGCACATACATAGAGTCCATGGAGGAGGTGTTCTCCCATGATCCTCTCTGCCTGTGTGGTGGTACCGTACCAGACAGTCATGCCTGCGGTGAGGATGCGCTCTACCAGTCCTCCTGTAGGGTGAGAGGGCGACGGCTCAGACCAGCTTTCCTGAGCAGCCTGATGAAATAAAGCCTTTGCTGGGCTTTTTTCACATTGGCTGTGGTGTTGAGAGTCTAGCTCAGGTCAGATGGGACCTGCAGTCCAATGAATCTGTAGCAATCTGCCTCTCCACCTCAGTCCCTTTTAATGATAAGAGGCTGTAGAGTGGGAGGATTCTTCCTGAAGTCCAGTATTATTTCTTTGGTCTTGTCCGTGTTGAGAATGAGGTTGTTCTCACCATAGACACGAATGTTGTTTACCACGGTCCTGACACTCACCGAGACGGCGTGCAGTTCGCCTACTCAATTTGCCGAAGTGATGGCAATGAGAAAAACGGTCTTTGCCGACAGCCATCTCAGCTCTGCCTCCGCCAGGGGATCGAAAGGAGGCGAGCATAGGGTGTCCAGTACAACAGACAGGTCCCATGGAGGAGCCCTTGGGGTGCTCGGGTGACGCAGTCACTGAGCCCCTTTTTAAGAAGAGGGACACCAACCTGTGGCTCCCTCCTCGTCATTGTCAATTTTAACTTGCTGCCATGAGATAGCAGCTACGTACACCCTCAGGGTAGAGGGAGACTGGCCCTTATCGAGGAGGGACTGCAGAAACTCAAGTATAACAGGCCCGATGGGGGCTTGCGAAGGGAGAGGGAATCTGCGACCTGGTTCTGTTCCCCTGGTAGATACGAAGGCTGGTCAGGCGAGGGACCGCCCAAGTCAGAAGGGCACGTGCCGACCGTAGCAGCTTTGCAGACCTGGTGCCCCCCTGAAGGTTTATGTGAAATACGGTAGGGGTGTTGTCCGACCGAATAAGTACATGTTTTCCTGCTAGGTACGGCAGGAAATGTTTGAGCGCTAGGTGCACGGCCCGTAGCTCCAGGACATTGATATGCGGTCCCGAGCGGAC
Organism: Cyclopterus lumpus; assembly: GCF_009769545.1. Taxonomy (NCBI): domain Eukaryota; kingdom Metazoa; phylum Chordata; class Actinopteri; order Perciformes; family Cyclopteridae; genus Cyclopterus; species Cyclopterus lumpus. The sequence continues at coordinate 28,837,624 of NC_046968.1, forward strand.
CGCTGCCCCCGAGCAGTCCTGTTCTGCCATACTGCACCCAGCCTGAGAGGCAGGCATCTGTCGTGATGACTTCCCGCCGGGATGGGATCACGCCCATGATTCATTTCCCCTTCTTCCTGATTCATTTCCCCCTTCTTCCTGATTCTTTTCTCCTTCTTCCTGATTCTTTTCTCCTTCTTCCTGATTCATTTCTCCTTCTTCCTGATTCATTTATCCCTCTTCCTGATTAATTTCCCCCTCAAACAGCAACAGGCGTTTCCTGGGACTCAAACCTCCGTACGAGACATAAAAGTGGAGCGCTGAGCCGCGAGCTAAACGATGCACAGGAAGTGGAGGATGATGGAGAACCAGGAGTGGCGTTTCATCGTGTGCTGTCGTCCTCATTCTGTTCACCAAACACAAAGTTATCTGCTCTTCCAAATATTCTTCACGGTTATGATCTCTTTCTGGCTTCAGCTGAGCACACTGCATGTGGACGTCATATATTCATTAATTCATCTCACCAGCCTGTAAACATATTCCCAGCATGCACCTGTTTGTCAGCGCGGAGGCCAGGTGACCTCGACCCCAGTGTCGGGTCACGGATGACCTGCTTTCCCGGGCTTACAACACGGCAATCCGCATGGGCCGTATTGGCAACTCTCTCATCTCATGCTTGCCCTCTCAGCCTCTCTGCAGCAGACTACTTTCGACGCTTCTGCCACCAGCCTCAGTGATGCTTCACTGCAGGCGTTTGCGCTCATGTCAAGGGAACCTGGGCGCTTGATGTCCACCCTGGTTTGGATGGCGCAGTCACCCTTGTCGGAGACCTGTAGAAGCGTCCTCCGTGCTGTCCAAGTTGAGCCCGTGGAGTTGTTTGGCTCGGCTGCTCTTCAGGAGCTTCAGCGAACTCTGAAGCTGGTCAGACCAGGCAGCAGTTCTCTGGTCTGCTCAGGGACATGCCCGCACCCCGCAGACCCAGGGTCTCCATGTCGACCTCCCGGGGCCATTTTCAGCCCCCAGCTCGCCACCACTGGCCTCAGCGCGCTGCTGGGAGGCCAATCCACGCTCAACGCGACGATGGCTTCCACCCTAACCCAGGGTTACAAGCTTCAATTCCGACGCCGGCCCCCAGCCGGGCCAAGGTGACCACCATCGCCGACCCGGTCAAGCCTTGAGCCAGGAACTAGCCGTACTCCTGGCCAAAGGCGCAATCAAGGTGGTGGACCGGGTCCACTACTTCCTCGTAAGGAAGAAAGAGGGCAGACTGCACCCAGTACTAGATCTCAGGGTACTCAACAAGTTCCTGAAGGTCATACCGTTTCATATGCTCAGCACAGCAGAGCTCCTTCTTGCCATCTCCAGAGGAGACTGGTTCACGTCTGTCGACTTGAAGGATGCCTATTTTCATGTTCCTATTGTGCTGCACAAGACACCGCTCGCCTTCTCTCGCCTTCGTCTAGTGAGGGGGGAGCAAAGGCTCTCTCTTCACCCCCATTCCACAACAACACCAGACATAGTGTGTCCATGGAGGACTGTTAGGGTGAGAGGGCGACTGTGTAGCTACTGCTACTAGCCTAAGCGGTAGAAGCGGGAGCACTCGGCTACTGTACAAACCAGGTCCTGTGAAAACAGGTCGGGAACAGTGTGTCTAGCTCGAGGACGCCCTCTTTGCTAGCCTGGTAGCTGTCGGAAATTAACGTGGCCTAAGTTAGCCTGAGTGGAGACACTATGCTAGCTATACACGGTGGAAATGCTACCAAGGTCAATGCACACGCTATCCGAATCGCTCACCGAAGGCCGGTCGCGCCATTGGAGCAATCTGGCCACACCCAGCGGACACGCTCTTTTATATTAATATATATTTTTAAAATAGTTACTTGTTAGGCAGAATTGTTTCTTTCAGACTATATCATATAATAAATCTTAACATATATTTATAAAAAAAAGTCATATAAAACTAATATAATGAATATATCATGTATATTTATGCAGTGTTCAGCCTGATCAGAGAGGCGGTCTGCAGGAATCTGTCAGCTGGAGCCCAACATGTCAGTGATAGACGTGATGTGTGTTTAACAGGCCTGTTGATCCGTAACGCTGGTTTTCTCTTTTAGTCACACGGTTCTTCAGATACAACCGGAAGGACCCACCAGAGCCCGGATGTGTGGACTAACGTCTTGAAGAGGACTTTGTAGAGGGAGACGGACCCGAACGGAGCCGAGCGACACCGAGCGGGTCCGAGTGAGCGAAGCGTTTTTAACGGAGTTGTCTGGAGGAAACGTTTCTGTGAGCTCGTGAAGATGTCTAAAGTCCAACAGCTGAGATGTTTAGTCAACCAGCGACTAACTGCGGCTGCGCAAGAGATCTTTGGTCTGTTTGAAAGAACGATAGCAGAGTACGAAGAGGAACTTTGTAGTTCCAGAGAGGAGAACGAGCGACACCGGAAACGACTGGACGCTGTGTTCAACCCGGAAGTCCGGTTACAAAGAGCAGGTTGGTCCTTTGTTTCTTTATCGCTTTAAACTTCATGTACTGAGGTAGAGTTACAGGTACAGGTACTGTACTGCAGTATTTAAACACGTTCATCCTTTTACTACATCTCTCAGGCTCTTGGATTTGTGCTCAAACTGTATTCATGTACTCAGATTTAGTTCTTCTTGCTCAGATCTTCTGCTCTCCAGCTTCAGGCTGCGTTTGCTTCACTGGAACGTCCCTGATGGAGGACTGGTTCCTCCTCTTCTGCAGACCAAGGCTTTATTACATTGTTTTTTATCAATAAAAGGACAATTAATGACAGCAGCAGCTTTTTATTTAGCGGTCATGCTTCTCTCATTCACAACTAATTCACTGCTTTTTCAGTGATAAACCTCTTGAACAATAAAGAGTTTAATATGAGATTCATAAGATGTATTAATGTATTTTATTATTCACCAGTAGACCCAGAGCCCTCCCACATTAAAGAGGAACAGGAGGACCCAGAGCCCCCCCACATTAAAGAGGAACAGGAGGACCCAGAGCCCCCCCACATTAAAGAAGACCAGGAGGACCCAGAGCCCCCCCACATTAAAGAGGAACAGGAGGAACTCTGGACCAGTCAGGAGCGAGAGCAGCTTCAAGGGCTGGAGGAGGCTGGTATCAAGTTCTCATTCACTGTAAAGAGTGAAGATGATGAAGAGGAAGCTCAGTCCTCTCAGCTTCATCAAAGACAAACTGAACACATGGAAACAGAAGCTGATGGAGCGGATTGTGGAGGACCAGAACCAGACAGGAAGTTAGATCCAGAAAGACATCCAGGACCAGATACTGATGAGACTGAGGACAGTGCTGATTGGGAGGAGACTGAGGAACCTCAGTCAGCTGTGAACCCTCAAAACAAAGAAGTACCTGTAAGTGATGTGAACTGTAGTACTGGAAATACATCAATCAGCTCTCCTGAATGTGCTGGAAGCTCTGACCACAAGGGACATCTGGAGAAACCCACTAGCTCCAAAACAGGAGAGAAACCATTTCAATGCTCACTTTGTGGCAAAAGATTTGGATTCAATAAGTGTCTAAAGAGACACATGATTGTCCACACAGGAGAGAAACCATTCAGTTGTTCTGTGTGTAGTAAAACATTTAAACAAAAGGGACACCTGAATGCTCACATGTCTGTCCACACAGGAGAGAAACCATTCAGTTGTTCTGTGTGTAGTAAAACATTTAAACAAAAGGGATACCTGAATTCTCACATGTTTGTCCACACAGGAGAGAAACCATTTCAATGCTCGCTTTGTGGCAAAAGATTTGGATACAATAGTGCTCTAAAGAGACACATGACTGTCCACACAGGAGAGAAACCATTGAGTTCAGTGTGTAGTAAAACATTTACACAAAAGGTACACCTGAACAGTCACACATTTGTCCACACAGGAGAGAAACCATTTAGTTCAGTTTGTGATAAAACATTTACAGAGGAGAACGAGCGACACCGGAAACGACTGGACGCCGTGTTCAACCCGGAAGTCCGGTTACAAAGAGCAGGTTGGTCCTTTGTTTCTTTATCGCTTTAAACTTCATGTACTGAGGTAGAGTTACAGGTACTGTACTACAGTATTTAAACACACCTCAGAGGTACATGTTGTACTTTTTTAGTGTACTACATCTCAGAGATGAGTATTGTACTTTCTACTGTACTACATCTCAAAGGTACATATTTTAATTGTTACTGTCATGAGAGGTACATATTGTAAAAGTTTAGAGAATCTCGAGCTGCCTGGTGCTTGGAAGAAGAAGCTCCGAAGCCAGAGATATATAATAATCATTATTTAATCATAACAATTTCATCTGTATACGTTACATAGTCCTCTCTCTCGAACGCCTAGATCTGTTTCTGGGGGAAATCAAAACTGTTGCACCTGGGGGTGCAGTTAATGGCAAGTCTAGTGTAGTGAGCAGTGCGATTCAGTGTCGTTTGTGAACATTTTCTGTGTTGCGGTCCTAACTCTTGTGCCAATGTTTCACTGCTGCACCTACCACAAAAATAAAAAGTAATACTAATATAATTTTCAAAACTATTGCGCCTAGGCAGAAGTGTGGAAGTAACCTCACATCTTCTCCTAGTTCTACTTCTCTCTGGGTCTTCCATTCTACTCAGAATGACCCTCCTGATTCTGCAACTCTTCAGCGGCTCGTTGTGATTCTTTGGCCGGCGGATCTGCAAATACACAATATGTTATAATGGTGCCATTTTGTTTTCATGAGGCCTCTTACCTGGAGGGCGTGTGAAGTTTTATCAACGACTTCAAACGGCCCTGTCCACCTGGGACCAGTCCACTTTCTTTCGTGAAGCTAGGACTGTCTCCTAGCGGGGTCAAAGCTCACACTTCCGGTCAAGGACAGGAAGTTCCCCTTCAGAATAAAACCTATTATCCTGTCTTCAGAATAAAAGCAACATCTCAGATTTCAATCGACATCCTTTTTAACTATTGTCTAAACAATAAAACATCATTCATTCTCATGCATCAGACAATTAATCATTACATTTGTCATCAACAAACAGAATAATAAAACAGTGATCCTCTCTTATGCTTTATAATATATTCCTCAGAATATTCCTCAAATTAATTATAACTTTCTTTATGTATTAATTTAAAATATAACCTCTCTTATCTACATGTGCAAGGGTATATAAAATCCACTACAACTCAACAATATTATACTTTTTACTGTACTACATTCCAGAGGTACATATTGTACTTTTTACTGTACTAAATCAATTAATGACAGCAGCAGCTTTTTATTTAGAGGTCATGCTTCTCTCATTCACAACTAATTCACTGCTTTTTCAGTGATGAACTTCTTGAACAATAAAGAGTTTAATATGAGATTCACAAGACGTATTAATGTATTTTATTATTCACCAGAGGACCCCCACATTATAGAAGACCAAGAGGACCCAGAGCCCCCCACCATTAAAGAGGAACAGGAGGACCCAGAGCCCCCCCACATTAAAGAGGAACAGGAGGAACTCTGGACCAGTCAGGAGGGAGAGCAGCTTCAAGGGCTGGAGGAGGCTGGTCTCAAGTTCTCATTCACTGTAAAGAGTGAAGATGATGAAGAGGAAGCTCAGTCCTCTCAGCTTCATCAAAGACAAACTGAACACATGGAAACAGAAGCTGATGGAGCGGATTGTGGAGGACCAGAACCAGACAGGAAGTTAGATCCAGAAAGACATCCAGGACCAGATACTGATGAGACTGAGGACAGTGCTGATTGGGAAGAGACTCAGGAACCTCAGTCAGCTGTGAACCCTCAAAACAAAGAAGTACCTGTAAGTGATGTGAACTGTAGTACTGGAAATACATCAATCAGCTCTCCTGAATGTGCTGGAAGCTCTGACCACAAGGGACATCTGGAGAAACCCACTAGCTCCAAAACAGGAAAGAAACCATTTCAATGCTCACTTTGTGGCAAAAGATTTGGATTCAATAAGTATCTAAAGAGACACATGACTGTCCACACAGGAGAGAAACCATTTCAATGCTCTGTGTGTGACAAAAGATTTGGATTCAATAACGCTCTAAAGATACACATGACTGTCCACACAGGTGAAAAACCATTGAGTTGTTCAGTGTGTAGTAAAACATTTTCAAAAAAGGGACACCTGAATAGTCACATGACTCTCCACACAGGAGAGAAACCATTTAGTTGTTCAGTATGTAGTAAAACATTTTCACAAAAGGGACACCTGAACTATCACATGAATGTCCACAAAGGAGAGAAACCATTTAGTTGTTCAGTGTGTAGTAAAACGTTTACACAAAAGGGAAACCTGAACATTCACATGACTGTCCACACAGGAGAGAAACCATTTAGTTGTTCAGTTTGTGATAAAACATTTACACAAAAGCAACATCTGAAACAACATTTAATTATCCACACTAGAGAAACTAATTAGTCGTGGAGTTTCTCAACAAGATTCTCTTGTCTCGGTTATTCCAAAAATCGTAAATGTATTTTTGAGAGTCTCTAAATAAACATTGTTGAACACTTAAAAACCGTCAGGCTGATACAAATTCCAACATAAGTGTATTCAGCTGAGATTAAGCTTCACATCAATTTATATTCTTTGATGTCAGTTTCTCTGGTATCGTCTTATGTTTCATGTTTTATGTGTTGTCATGTAAATATGAATTTAAATGGTTTTCCATTGTCAAAGTATTTCATGTCCTCTATGCAGCACTGTGGTTTGAGCTGAATTCTCATCGGTGATGAAACTGAGGAACATTTGTAACCTTCTTTCTCTTCAGCAACGTTTCTCTTCAGTTTAAACTCAATACTTCCTTGATTTAGTTTTACTGTAGAAACTGACATTTTTTTCCATAACTGAAGAATGCCCAACCACCTGCCCCCTTGACCCCATCCCGTCTCACATTCTCCAGTCTATTGCTCCTGGCCTTCTTCCCTTTCTCACCCATCTTATAAACACCTCCCTCTCTACTGGCTGTTTCCCTAACTCTCTGAAGGAGGCAAGAGTCAACCCTCTACTGAAGAAACCCACTCTCGACCCGTCTGAAGTCAACAACTATAGACCTGTCTCTCTCCTCCCCGTCCTTCCAAAACTCTAGAGCGAGCTATCTTTAACCAAGTCTCCTATCTCCACAGCAACAACCTTCTAGACCCTCACCAGTCTGGATTCAAGGCCACTCAACAGAGACTGCCCTCCTTGCTGTCTCTGAGCAGCTTCACACTGCTAGAGCAGCCTCTCTCTCATCTGTCCTTATCCTTCTAGACCTATCCGCTGCCTTTGACACCATGAACTACCAGATCCTCATGTCCTCCCTCCAGGACCTGGTATCTCAGGCACCGCGCTCTCACTCTTCTCATCCTACCTCACTGACCGCACTTACCGGTTAACCTGGAGAGGATCTGTGTCTGAGCCTTGTCCTTTGACTACTGGGGTCCCTCAGGGCTCAGTCCTTGGTCCTCTTCTCTTCTCTCTGTACACCAACTCTGTCGGCTCTGTCATTCTCTCTCATGGCTTCTCCTACCACAGCTACGCTGACGACACCCAATTGATCCTCTCGTTTCCCCAATCTGAAACACAGGTAGCAGCATGAATCTCTGCCTGTCTAACTAGCATCTCTCAGTGGATGTCCGCTCACCACCTGAAAATTAACCCGGACAAGACTGAACTTCTCCTTCCAGGAAAAGGCTCTCCCACCCACGACCTGACTATTAACTTCAACAACTCAGTGTTGGCTCAGACTCTGACTGCCAGGAACCTCGGTGTGACACTCGACAGTCAACTCTCCTGACTGCCAACATCACCGCAACAACACGCTCCTGTAGGTACATGCTGTACAAGTTCAGGAGAATACGACCTCTTCTCACTCAGAAGGCGGCACAGGTCCTGGTCCAGGCTCTGGTCATCTCACGGCTGGACTATTGCAACTCCCTCCTGGCAGGTCTACCTGCTAATGCCATTCGACCTCTACAGCTCATCCAGAATGCAGCTGCTCGACTAGTCTTCAACCTCCCGAAATTTACCCACACTACTCCGCTCCTCCGCGACCTTCACTGGTTACCGGTGGCCGCCCGCATCCGCTTCAAAACATTGGTACTTGCGTACCGTGCTGCGAACAGATCGGGTCCAGTCTACATCCAGGACATGGTCAAACCGTACACCCCAGCCCGTTCACTTCGCTCGGCTTCTGCCAATCGGCTTGTAGCTCCTTCACTTCGAGCTAAACACTCAACTTTTTGCTGTGCTGGCTCCTCAATGGTGGAATGAGCTCCCCATTGACATCAGGACAGCAGAAAGTCTCTACACCTTCCGTCCCAAACTAAAAACACAACTTTTTCGACTATACCTTGAATAGGGAAGGTAGAGCCGTAGTAGCACTTTAGTAGCATTTAAATGTCTCTTACTGATTATTTATTGAAGAAACTTGCTTGATTCTTGTTGTTCTGAGTTGGGACTCATGGTTTAATGCACTTATTGTAAGTCGCTTTGGATAAAACCGTCAGCTAAATGACATGTAATGTAATGTTATGAATGGAACTTTTTACAAATTATCGCTTGTTTGTAAATATTGTTTAAAATATATGTTAGGCTAAAGTAAGGGACATGTTTACTCTTAGAAAATGTAATATTCCATTACCAAAATATTAATATTATAGTTTAACAAGCCCTCTTTCAGATGAAATATAGAAATAATGGAAAATAAAATAAATGTTGATAGAAGTAAACCTGGCTGAAATGGCACCGAATAGTAGAAATCAGGAGAAGATGAAGAGCAGGAAGTCAACAGTGACAGCTGCTGACTCATGTCCAGGATAAATTCATTATTAAAAACACATCAACTGGGATTAGAGGAAGGAAGGGAAGATATCCAGCAGCGGCTCCACCTAGTGGCCTCAAACAGGAAGTACAGTAATACTCAACGATTTATTTAACGGGTTTCCTCAGACTGAAATAACAAACTTCCTCATACACAAATCACATACATTACAAAAAGAATGTGGACATACCTGTTTAAATACTCAAATAGTCTTAATGAGAGTCTTTTAGTGGTCAGAAGATTAGAAAAGAGAAATTTCAGAAAGTGCAGGTCCATTTACCATGATATATACGTTTAACATGATATATACGTTACATACATTTGCACTGTACAGATATTGCATCGTCAAATTTATACCGTATACCTTTATATCTTTTTTCTTCTCTTTTTTTTTCGCCAAACATCCATCCCATCCATTATCACCCGCTTATCCGGGGTCGGGTCGCGGTGGCAGCAGGTTCAGCAGGCCGACCCAGGCTTCCCTCTTACCCGCAACACTTTCCAGCTCATTCTGGAGGCATCCTGACTAGATGCCCGAACCACCTCAGCTGACTCCTTTGGACACAAAGGAGCAGCGACTCGACTCCAAGCTCCCCCCTGATGTCCGAGCTCCTTACCCTATCTCTAAGGCTGAGCCCGGCCACCCTACGGAGGAAGCTCATTTTGGCCGCTTGTATCCGAGATCTCGTTCTTTCGGTCACGACCCAGAGTTCGTGACCATAGGTGAGGGTTGGAACGTAGACCGACCAGTAAATGGAGAGTTTTGCCTTCCGGCTCAGCTCCATCTTCACCAAGACGGACCGGTACAGCGCCTGTTTTACTGCTGCAGCCGCACCGATCCGCCTGTCGATCTCCCGCTCCACCTTACCCTCACTCGTGAACAAGACCCCGAGATACTTGAACTTCTTCGCTTGGGGTAGGCAGTTTGCCCCCACCTGGAGGGAGCAATCCGCCGGTTTCCGGCAGAGCACCATGACCTCAGATTTGGAGGTGCTAACTCTCATCCCTGCCGCTTCGCACTCGGCTGCAAAACGCCTCAGTGAATGCTGGAGGTCACGGTCCGAGGAGGCAAACAGGACCACATCATCCGCAAACAGCAGAGAGGCGATCCCGAGACTCCCGAACCGGATCCTCTCCGCCCCCTGGCTGCACCTAGATATCCTGTCCGTGAAGGTCACGAACAGGACCGGTGATAAAGGGCAGCCCTGGCGGAGGCCAACACCCACCGGGAACGTGTCTGACTTACTACCGAGGAGACGAACACAGCTCCTACTGCAGGTGTACAGAGACCGGATGGCCCGTGCCAACGGGTCCGGCACCCCATACTCCCGCAGCACCCCCCACAAAAACCCCCGAGGGACCCGGTCGAAAGCCTTCTCCAGGTCTACAAAGCACATGTAAACTGGTTGGGCAAACTCCCAGGACCCCTCCAGTAATCTTGCGAGGGTAAAGAGCTGGTCCACTGTTCCACGACCGGGACGGAATCCGCACTGTTCGTCTTGAATCTGAGGTTCGACAAGCGGTCGGAGCCTCCTCTCCAGCACCCTGGCATAAGCTTTTCCCGGGAGGCTGAGCAGTGTGATACCACGATAGTTCGAGCACATTCTCCGGTCCCCCTTCTTGAAGATGGGAACCACCACCCCGGTCTGCCAGTCCATGGGCACTGTTCCCGACCCCCATGCGACACTGAAAAGGCGTGTCAACCAAGACAGCCCAACAATGTCCAGCGCTTTCAGCATCTCAGGGCGGATCTCATCCACCCCTGGTGCCTTGCCACCAAGGAGCTTTTTGACTACCTTAGCGACCTCTGCCAGGGATATGGGTGAATCCACCCCAAAGTCTTCCGGCGCTGCCCCCTCTCCGGGGAACATGTTGGCCGGGTTTAGGAGTTCCTCAAAGTGCTCTTTCCACCGCTCGACGATGTCCCCAGTCCGGGTCAGCAGTTCCCCCCTCCTGCTGAGAACAGCCTTGGGTAGACCCTGCTTTCCCTTCCTGAGCCGTCGGATGGTTTGCCAGAACTTCCTTGAGGCCAACCGAAAGTCCTTCTCCATGGCCTCCCCAAACTCCTCCCATGCCCGAGTTTTAGCCTCCGCGACCATCGCCGCTGCAGCCCTTCTGGCCCGCCGGTACCCGTCAGCTGCTTCAGGAGACCCCTGGGCCAGCCAGGCCCGAGAGGCCTCCTTCAGTTTGACGGCTTCCCTCACCCCCGGTGTCCACCACCGGGTTCTCGGGTTGCCGCCACGACAGGCACCGATGACCTTCCGGCCACAGCCCCGAGCAGCCGCGTCCACAATAGAGGCTTTGAACAAGGTCCACTCGGATTCCATGTCCCCAGCCTCCCTCGGGATTTGTGAGAAGTTCTTCCGGAGGTGGGAGTTGAAGACCTCCCGGACAGGATCCTCTGCCAGACGTTCCCAGTTCACCCTCACTACACGTTAGGGCTTGCCAGGTCTTTCTAGCCGAATCCCCCATCTGATCCAACTCACCACCAGGTGGTGATCAGTTGACAGCTCTGCTCCTCTCTTCACCCGAGTGTCCAAGACATACGGCCGCAGATCAGATGATACGATTACAAAGTCGATCATTGATCTCCGGCCTAAGGTGTTCTGGTACCAGGTACACTTATGAGCCACCTTATGTTCGAACATGGTGTTCGTTATGGACAAACTGTGACTAGCACAGAAGTCCAACAAAACACCATTCGGGTTCAGATCGGGCAAGCCGTTCCTCCCAATCACGCCCCGCCAGGTTTCTTTGTCATTGCCCACGTGAGCGTTGAAGTCTCCCAGGAGAACTATGGAGTCGGCAGGCGGCGCCCTTTCCAGGACCCCTCCCACCGACTCCAAGCAGGCCGGATACTCCGAAATGCTGTTCGGTGCGTAAGCACAAACAACAGTCAGAGCCTTACTCCCCGCAACCCGTAGGCGCAGGGAGGCGACCCTCTCGTTCCCCGGGGAAAACTCCAACACAGCGGCGCTCAGCCGGGGGCTCGTGAGTATCCCCACTCCCGCCCGGCGCCTCTCACCCTGGGCAACTCCAGAAAAGGACAAAGTCCAACCCTTCTCCAGGAGCTTGGTTCCAGAGCCCATGCTGTGCGTGGAGGTGAGCCCAAATATATCTAGCTGGTACCGCTCCACCTCCTGCACCAGCTCCGGCTCTTTCCCCGCTAGTGAGGTGACGTTCCACGTCCCTAGAGCTAGTCTATGCCGCCGGCGATCGGCCCGCCCAGGTCTCCCGCCTGGCCCGCCGCCCGGTCTACATAGCACCCGACCCCGATAATTCTCCCTGCGGGTGGTGGGTCCACAGGGTGACAGCTGCTCCATGATGTTTTTTCGGGCTGAGCCCGACCGGGCCCCATGGGCGAAAGCCCGGCCACCAGACGCTCGCCGACGAGCTCCCCTCCTGGGTCTGGCTCCGGGAGGGTGCCCCGGTTTCCCTTGTCCGGGCAAGGTAGCTTCAGTCCGTGGGCTGCTTATCATCAGGGTTTATTGAACCGCTCTTAGTCTGGGCTCTCCCCCGAGACCTGTTTGCCTTGGGAGACGATGCCCCGGACAACATAGCTCCCAGGATCACTGAGCCACTCAATCTCCTCCACCACATTAAGGTGGCGATTCATAGGAGGAGTTTATATCTTTTTTCTTCTCTTTTTTTTCGCCAAACACAATATATTATTATGACCTTTGAACTCTATGTAGATTCTCGTGTCTCGTGAGAAACCTTACAGTAATATTTTACATAATATTTGTCTGCGTGTTCATAAATGTTTTATATTTTCCTTTGTAAGTAAAGTGTTCATGTTGTCATTATTTTGATCATCAAGAGTTCTTATCTAACTTCTTAACATGTTCTTAACTGAACAAACTGACCCGTGTATCTGTTTATACGCATACACACGCACATACAACACATCCCTCCCGTTGTCCCCCGGGGTCAAACTGACCCACGTCGATAGACTACGTTTCCCCAGTCGTCTCCCCTAACTCCGCCCTCCCCATCGACAGTGGACACGGGACACAGAGTTGTATTATTTGGTTTTATTTTATTTTTTAAGTCAGTTTGTCAAAATGCTGGTGGACACGGCGAGCGATGCATCGCCGTCATTAGAAGGTTGAGGTTGAGGTTGAGGTTGAGGTCGAGGTCAAGGTCAAGGTCGAGGTCGAGGTCACAGTCCCGGCAGTCCTTCCCGTCACTCTGCCAAAGACATCTTGAGAGCGCGTCACTTCAACAGAAGTCAGGTTGTGAACCCGACAGCGTCGCCTTCGGGAGGAGGAGGAGAAAAAGAACACCAAGAACACCAAGAACATGAAGATGACGAAGAACGAGAACGAGAACGCAGTGGTCCTCTCCAACGCTCTGCCAAAGACACCATGACCGCTCGCCGTTTCGCCAGAATTCAGGTTGTCAAAATGCTGGTCGACCCAGTGCTCGATGCGTCACATTCAGGAGGAGGAAGAGGAGGAGGAGGAGGAGGAGGAGGAGGAGAAGAAGGAGAAGGAGGAGAAGAAGAAGAAGAAGAAGAAGAAGAAAAAGAAGAAGGAGAAGAAGAAGAAGAAGGAGAAGAAGAAGAAAAAGAAGAAGTAGAAGAAGTAGGTGACGGGGAGGAAGTGCGCGATAGATCGTCTTCAGAAGAAGAAGAAGAAGAAGAAGAAGTAGAAGAAGTAGACGACGGGGAGGAAGTGCGCGATAGATCGTCTTCAGAAGAAGAAGAAGAAGAAGCGGCGGCCGATGACGCCCCTCGAGGCGAAAGACGGACCTTGCTGTCGAAAGACGGAGAAATATCGTGGTCGTCGGAGGCTTACGACCGAGAGGGACGCTCGGTGCGAAACTCTCGGGGGACGACGACTACCGCCGCAGCCGCCGCCGCAGCCGCCGCCGCCGCCGCCGCAGCCGCAGCCGCAGCCGCAGCCGCAGCGACCTCCCCGGGAGGAGCAGGAGGAGAGAGAGGGCCCACGGCCTACGCCAGGTCCCGCGCCCGCGACATAGCCTCGACGTTCCGCATGTTGGTCTCGCCGGCCGTCGAAACGATCGTCCTGGAGATGACCAATCTGGAGGGCTCTCGAAAATACGGCGACGACTGGAAAAGGATGGACGCGACCGACCTGCGGGCCTACGTCAGGCTGCTGATCTTAGCGGGAGTGTACAGGTCCCGGGGCGAGGCCGCTGCTAGCCTTTGGGACGCCGAGAGCGGCAGGGTGATTTTCCCCGCCACGATGCCGCTCAAACGCTTTCACGCGTACTCCAGACTGCTGCGCTTCGACGACCGCGAGACCAGGGCCGAGAGACGCGCGACCGACAAACTGGCCGCCGTGAGAGAGGTGTGGGATGCGTGGGCCGAGCGGCTGCCGCTCCTTTACGACCCGGGGCCCGAAGTGACGGTGAGGGGGCGCAACGTCACGTGCGACAATTTCTTCACCTCCTACGAACTCGCGAGGCTGCTCCTGCTCAGGGACAACACCGTGGTGGGCACGGTTCGAAAGAACAGGCGAGAGATCCCCCCCGCGCTGCTCTCGTCCAAGCGGAGAGACGTCTTCTCGTCAAAGTTTGCCTTCACGCCCAACGTCACGCTCGTCTCCTACCTCGCCAAGAAGAGCAAGAACGTGTTGCTCCTGAGCACGCGGCACGCGGCCGGCGACGTCAGCGATCGCGCCGACGCCAAGCCCGTCATCGTCCTGGACTACAATCGCAACAAAGGCGGCGTGGACAACCTCGACAAGGTGACCGGGACGTACAGCTGCCGAAGGATGACGGCTCGCTGGCGCCTCGTCGTCTTCCACAACATCCTGGACGTGTCCGCCTACAACGCCTTTGTGATATGGCGAGAGGTCAACCCCGACTGGATGCCCGGCAAGCGGAACAAGAGGAGGGTGTTTCTCGAGCGGCTGGGAAAAGCCCTCGTGGCTCCGTTCGTGGAGAGACGGGAGCGTCTGCCTCGCACGGAAGCGTCCGCCGCCTTCGTGAAAGCGGCGCGGAGGGCCAGAGCCCATCGCGACGGGCCCGAGGATCCGGACGGGGTCGCCGCCGCCGAGACGGAGGTTGTGCCACGCGGGGCGGCGAGTAATCGAAAGAGGTGTCAGATCTGCCCCTCGAAGAAGGACTCTAAAACGTACACCGTGTGCAACGGGTGTAACAAGTACATCTGCAAGGGCTGCTCGCTGGCGCTGCCGTTCTGCCCGACGTGCGCGCGCGATGATCCGGCGAGGTTTAGCGCCCCCGCCAATCTGCCGTGAGTGGCGTGAGTGGTGTGTGTGGCGGCGTGTGCCTGGGAGAGAGGATCCTCCTCTGTCCCTCTCCCTGAAGGTTTCGTGTGTGTGTGTGTGTGTGTGTGTGTGTGTGTGTGTACAGATGGTAACCCTAGCCCAGGGGTCGGCAACATTTAGGGGTCAAAATAATTAATGAGTATTTAATTAAAATGTATTTTATTTTAGTTTGTTCGTTTTTAAAATGTAATTCTAAATTTGAAGATTAAGGTGATCTTGTAACATCTAAATAAAACGTGTTAAAAAATGTTATGTCGCTGTTACGCTGTTACTATGCGTCACAACCGCCAATGTGCGACACCCGCCAGCGCGCGATTTCTTGAACTTTTCGAATCCCGGGTAGGACAACTGTGGAGAATTCTAAGAAGAGAAAGGTGTCTGAAGAAAACAGAACGTTCAATGGTACGTGGACAGATTCGTTTGCTTTCACTGCTGACGAGACTGGTTTACCAGTATGCTTAATATGTAATGAGAAACTAGGAAACGGCAAAAAGTCAAATGTCGCAAGACATTTCCAGAATAAACACGCAGCCTTCGCTCAAAAATATCCGGATGGAGATGAGAGGAAAAAAAAAAAGGCGTTTTCGGAACTGATGCGGAAGGTTGATCTGAGTAAAAAATCACTTCAAGAAGTGGATGAAGTCTGCAAATTCAAGTACGTGTGCGAGTTTTGTAGCCGCTCAGGAAATAGTCAGGCGCGGGAAGCCGTTCACAGATGGAGAATATATAAAAGAATCTTTCATTGAGATTTCAGAACATCTATTCACGGACTTTAAAAAACAAGAGGGTTAGGGTTAGGGTCTGTGAGGCTGTCTTGAATTGTTCAAGAGCCAAAGGAATAAACACCACCCACCTGGTGTCAGTGGCTACTGATGGAGCACCAAGTATGACAGGAGTGCAGAAGGGCTTTGTGGCTTTACTGCAGAAGTCGCTGGACAGAAAGCTGCTGACTTTTCACTGCATCCTGCACCAAGAGGCACTGTGTGCTCAAACATTTCCTCCGGAATGCACAGAAGTGATGAATGAATGTTGTCATTCAGATTGTCAATAAAATCATGGCAAAAGGTTTAAATCACCGTCAGTTCCGTTCGTTACTGGACGAACTGGAAAGCACGTATTCTGATCTCCAGCTGCACAACAAAGTCCGGTGTCTGTCCAGAGGGGAGGGGCTGAAACGCTTTGCCGCGCGCGTCTGGAAGAAGTGAAAACTTTCCTGGGCAGCAAAGGGCTCACATTTCCTGAGCTGGAACAGCCAGAGTGGCTGGAAAAGCTACACTTCGTGGTAGACATGACAGCGCACCTGAACACGCTGAACACAGCTCTTCAGGGGAAAGGACGCACAGCCCTGCACATGCTGGAGGAGGTTTTTGGCATTCGAGCGCAAGTTGACAGTGCTTGGCAGAGATTTACAGAAAGGTACACTGTCACACTTCCCCAATTTGAGAGAGTTCAAAGAAGCTCACGTGATAAATTCGGAGTATTTACATTCTGCAATCATCGCAATGCAAACATCGTTTGGGAAACGATTCTGTGAGTTCAGAGAGGAAAACAAAAAACCACGTTATCCTTCCCTATCACTCCCCTAAGCCTCGATCCATCCCTGCTGAATACGACTGCGTTGGCAGGTGTGAGTCAACCTGATCTTGAGATGGAACTGGCCGACATAGCCGACAAAGACATATGGGTGTCCAAGTTTAAACGCTTGACAGCGGACCTTGAAGATGTTGCCCGTCAGAAGGCCGTTCTTGCTCAGAATCACAAATGGCGTGATATTGAAAACCTCCCCAAAACGGACCGACTTCGAAACTTGGAATGCTATCCCCGACGTTTATGTGAACATGAAAAAGTATGCACTTGGAGTCCTGTCGATCTTTGGATCCACATATGTATGTGAGCAGGTGTTCTCCAACATGAACTTTATTAAAAGCAAACATCGCGCACGCCTCACAGATGACAGCTTACGATCCTGTGTGAAGATGAAGGTGACGGCATACGGCCCTGATGTGCAGACGCTGTGCGCTGAGGTTCAGGAGCAGAAATCACATTAACCAAGTATGATAAATATTTTAATTGCCTATTATTTTGCACATATTCATATTTCTTCATTGTTCAGTGAAATAGTCCTTTTATTTTTCAGGTTGACAGCTGACTGCACGCGCCGGTAAAAGGATGACGGCACACAGAGAGAGGACGGCATTTTTGGTTTGCTGACGGTGGATAATTTAAGTTCAGCGTTTTTTTTCCATAAATACAAGAAGGACTCAAATAGACATTGAGTATTTTACTTGAAAGTAACCTTCAACCCAACGTCAACGTCTTTTTTTCGGAGTTCAAAATGTTTTGTTGCATGCAGAAATGTCATTTTGTTTTCTCTGCAGTCGTTCATTGATTTCATAAATGCAACACATTATAGTTTGTTTATACATAGCATAAAGGCAAAAAAAACGTTATATAAAGTGTTATTTCATTTTAAATGTCAAAAGGGTTTTGTGGCTCCCAGTGTTTTCTCTACTGTGGGAAACGGGTCCAAATGGCTCTTTGAGTGGTAAAGGTTGCCGACCCCTGCCCTAGCCCCTCTGAGGCAAATTTGTAATTTGTGATTTTTGGTGTGCTGTACCTGCGAAAAAAAATAAACTCCACCGTTTGAATTGAATTGAATGAGAGTGCGAAGAAAGATCTCCGTGGAGCGACAGAGAGTTTTTATATATAAATATATATAAATCTAAATCTAAATATATATATATATATATATATATATATATATATATATATATATATACACAATGAATAATTGGAATAAACTCGTGAGCGTGCGTCAATCGTGTTTTTTACGCCCCTGTCAATAACGCACGAGGTTGCGACGTCACGCGGTTCCTCATCGCAACTGATACAGATGGCCTGATCGGAGGGCCTCGCGATTGAGTTTGTGAGAGAGAGAAGTTTTGATGATGATGATGATGATGACGGTGATGAAGATGACGGCTATGATGAGGAGGATTAGGACGACGACGATGATTTAGGATCGCATTTATGAAAATTCAGAATACGATTATGTGTGTGTGTATGAGTGCGTGTGCGTGTGTGTGTGTGTGTGTGTGAGCGTGTGAGCGTGTGTTTTTTAGTGGAGGGAGGGAAAAGAGTGGCGTTTGCCCACGTCACAGGGAGTACGTCTCACAACCCTCTCGTCGTCCCTCCGGGGCCAAACTGACCCACGTCGATAGACTACGTTTCCCCAGTCGTTGTCCCCCACCCCCCCCCACCCCCCTCTGGGTTAAAAGGACCCACGTCACACGACCCGCTCTTCGTCCCTCCGGGGTCAAACTGACCCACGTCGATAGACTACGTTTCCCCAGTCGTTGCCCCCCCCCCCCCCAATCTCCTTAGCGACGTCAGTTTGACCCCCGGGACACGAGGTGTATGCTTGCGAGTGAGGACAACACAAGGGTTAAATTCCTCTCCAAATGTTGATTTAGTTCTTAGTTTTTTATTTGTTCCTCCACCTCCAGACAGAAGGAGAACACACGGCCACACAGTTAACTAGCTACTCGTCATCAGCAGTCCAATATGCCTCCTCCTCATCAGACCAGAAGTCCTCGGCGGTGAGGTACTCCTTGCCGTCCCCCGCCCCGTTCTCCAGATGGTTGCTCTGTGGAGCCTCTGAGCAATGGAGACCAACGGAGTCCCCGGCCTCGTTGACAAGCTAGCTCACCAGCTAAAACAATTTCCACAAAGATTACACATTGTTGCCAATCTATCACTGACTTTAGTTAGCTAAGCACCAATGACGATCGCTTGCTAACAGTTGATCAGCTAGCTAATGTTACATAACCTAAACATATACCTTTTCAGTTCACGTTGACGTTTAATCGTTGCACCGTTACATGCTGGGGGCAAAGACAGTTGTTAAATACATCACCTCTAATTCCGGAATTACCTGTTTATCCTTACCAAATCTCTTCAGTAAAAGTGTTTGATTATCAGTATTGGTGGAGTCAGAGAATAGTATATAATTGTAGGACTTTTACATTAAAAAATCCTTTAATTGGAACAGCAAAAAACTTAGATTGTTGGATTCAGAGATGTCCCGAACATATGTGCATCAGTGATTGCTTAGAGTTATTGAGAAAAATAGCTTTATACTTCCTTAAAAATCTCAGAAATGATCTATTTGAGTTTTCCATCCATCCATCCATTTTCATCCGCTTAATCTGGGTTCGGTTTGCAGTGGCAGTAGACCCAGCAGGCTGACCCAGACTTCCCTCTCACCCGCAACACTTTCCAGCTCACTTTGGGGGATCCCGAGGCGTTCCAAGGCCAGCTGGGAGATATAATCCCTCCAGCGTGTCCTGGGTCTTCCCAGTGGTATCCTCCCAGATGGACGTGCCTGGAAAACCTCTAATGGGAGGCGTCCAGGAGGCATCAGAATTAGATGCCCGAATCACCTCAGCTGACTCCTTTTGACGCAAAGGAGTATCGGCTCAACTCCAAGTTCCCTCCTGATGTCCGAGCTCTAAGGCTGAGCCTGGCCACCCTATAGAGGAAACACATTTCGTCCGCTTGTATCCGCAACCTCGTTCTTTCGGTCACTACCCAGAGTTCGTGACCATAGGTGAGGGTTGGAACGTAAACTGACCAGTAAATTGAGAGCTTTGCCTTCCAGCTCAGCTCCCTCTTCACCAAGACGGACCGGTACAGCGCCTGTTTTACTGCTGCAGCCGCACCGATCCGCCTGTCGATCTCCCGCTCCATCTTACCCTCACTCGTGAACAAGACCCCGAGATACTTGAACTCCTTCGCTTGAGGCAGGCACTCTGTCCCCACCTGGAGAGAGCAATCCACCGGTTTCTGGCAGAGCACCATGGCCTCCGATTTGGAGGTGCTGACTCTCATCCCCTTGGCTTCACACTCTGCTGCAAAACACCCCAGTGAATGCCGGAGGTCACGGTCCGAAGAGGCCAACAGGACCACATCATCTGCAAACAGCAGCGGGGCGATCCCGAGACCCCGAAACCTAACCTTCTCTGATTTAATGCAGAGAATGCGAACACAGCTCTTACTGTAGGCGTACAGAGACCGGATAGCGTGTTGCAACGAGTCCGGCACTGCCACAGTATCCCCCACAGTATCCCCAGAGGGACCCGGTCGAAAGCCTTCTCCAAGTCTACAAAGCACATGTAAACTGGTTGGGCAAACCATTGCACTGTTCCCGACCCCCATGCGACATTGAAGAGGCGTGTCAGCCAAGACAGCCCAACAATGTCCAGCACCTTCAGCATCTCAGGGCGGATCTCATCCATCCCCGGTGCCTTTCCACCAAGGAGCTGTTTGTTAACCTTAGCGGCCTCTGCCAGGGATATGGATGCGATCCCCCTCACCAAATTTTCAGACGCTGCCCCCTCTCCAGGGGACATGTTGGCCAGATTTAGGAGTTCCTCAAAGTGCTCTTTCCACCGCCCGGCGATGTCCCCCGTCCAAATCAGCCTTGCTGTTCTTTTCTGAGCCGTCCGATGGTTTGCCAGAACCTCCTTGAGGCCAACCGAAAGTCCTTTTCCATGGCCTCCTCGAACTCCTCCCATGCCCGAGTTTTAGCATCCGCGACCACAGCAGCTGCAGCCCTTCTGGCCTGCCGGTACCTATCAGCTTCTTCAGGAGACCCCTGGGCCAACCAGGCCCGAAAGGCCTCCTTCTTCAGCTTGAAGTCTTCCCTCCCCCCCGGTGTCTCTCACCGGGTTCTCGGGTTGCCGCCACGGCAGGCAACAATGACCTTACGACCACAGCTCCTAGGCTCGGGTTGCGAGTGAGGTGAGGGCCCTGGAGCCACTGGGGCCAGCGGGTCCGGCGGTGCTGGTCCAACTGGAGGCTGAGAGTTGAGGCTGGCGCGCACCTGGAGTTGGAGATCCCGCATATTATTATTATATTTATACAAACATGAGGCTTGTCGAAGGTTGGGAAAAGATGACCAGGACAACAAAGTTAAAATCAAAAACAAGTGGATTTATTCAAGTGCGGTGAAACAAAAGTTCTGTGACAACAAAGTATTTAACGTGCAGCACGGGTCTGGGTGAAGTCAGCTTAAAGCATCGTTCCGTAACAGACTCCCGCCTTGTGGGATACATGGCGTTATATAGTCTTTAAGAGCAAGCCTGATTGGCTGAAAATAGAAGGAGGAGTCTCTTGGTTTAGACTTTGGACTCCTCTGGTTGGAGCACAGGGTGGTCCCGCCCTCTTGGCTCACGATCCCGCTTCCAACATTTGTCTAAAAAGTGTGTGCGTATGTTGTTCCTGTTTCCAGGGTGCAGTTCTTCTCTAGTCTGTCTCAACTGTAGTTGAGCATATGCGGCTGATTCAGCTTCAGTTGTTAGGTACTGTCTGTGCATCTGAGTCTCGGTTTGTTCAGGATGTACTTGTTGTTTTCCCCTTATGCGGCCTTGATAAAGAATGGATGCCTGATGCAAAATGTTTGTATTTCTATTTTATTAACAAATCCCCCTTTTCACACCTTAATGGTGTGAATTCTATCAATCTGAGCATTTGTCTATGCTTAGGCCTTTACTTCGTCGTTTCTTTTGGAAATGTCAGTATTTGTCATATCCCTCCCTTTTTTTGTCTTCTGTTAGACCCTCATATGATTCACTCAAACCATCTTCTAGATTAACGTATGGTCCCAACAAGGGCATTTGTTGGCCATATTGAGGATCTTTTTTCTCTATAGCCGCTTCAATCAGGCGAACTGAAAGGGACCTGAGGCAGGGAATGCAACAACACCCACAGCAGGAGAGTAGGGCGATAAATATGGCGATGGACACAGCCACTGAAAGAAACACTGCTTTATACTTGCCAAAAATGGAGTCAAGCCAGGATGTGAAAGGGTCTGTGTCTATACCGGAGTTCTCAGCAAGTTCATTAGAGAGGCTAGTGAGTCCTGCCAATGCTTTCGTAATGCTCCCATCCGGGGCGGTGTTTTCTGGAATAAAAGTGCAGCAGGTTTCTCCGAACATTTTACACACACACCCTTTTTCGGCCAACAACATATCCAGTGCCATCCTATTTTGCCATGCTGTTCAGCCAAACCTTTTATGGCATCGCGGGTGTGGTTGAGGAAATGCTGCTGTAATTTAATGTAATTTAATTTATCCAATCCACTTTTTTGCTCATGGTGATCCAAGAAAAATAGATTTGAACCCAGCCCCTATCTGATTGTGGGCTTTGAATTCATCTGGGACTCCCCTGGGAACCCCAATGGCATCAAAATAGACACTAGTTCCCATGTTCCCCAACGGAGCACCAGGATCCCATGCTCCAAATCCGGCTGACATTTCTTTAACACTTCGTTTAAACATCTGTCTCTCTTTTCTGGGCAGGATCGCGGAGGCTTCGGCAATTTTATCTAAGTCCTCACTAGTGAGCGTTACCTTGGTTATTTGCAACAGCAGTCTGATCATAGCACATGTGCCTGACCATTCTTTTGGCAGAATTGGACATAACTTTTTCTTTGGCCCACAGATCCACCATACATCAGCTAGTGCGGTGGTTTGGTTATTGAATAGTTCACTGGTTAGGTTAGAACATCCGGTACAGTCAGGGACAATTTTTCCCACTGTTATGGTGTCATGACAATAGTTAGAGGGCAACTCACCCAGCTTCCCATGCCTGTTTGTGCTGTTTCCAAATAAGCAAGTATAATTACCTGGGTAGGACAGAACCCCTGTAGGCGGCATTGTGGGTGATACTGCAGGGAACAAGATACTTAAGGTTTTACAGTTAGTTATAACTTCTGGCGAAAACAATCTCATCATGCATTCAAAGCCAGCGACATCATTTACAGGGTTGATTGGAAAAGGGACAGTGGTCAGTCTGGGACGAGCAGCAGCACATGCTAAGCAGCTAGATAGGTTTTGAGTTTTGGCCGTATACCTAAGTTGTTGAAGCCATAGGTTATGGTCTCCATTAAAACCTGTTTCCATTTCCAATTGGTCTTTGGCAGTAAAATTGGCCAGATCCATGTATGTTATTGCATTGGATTCTGGTTTCACAACTGTTTCTTCACTATGGGTCGCTGAAGCTTTTGTTTTTGATGTTACTTCTATAGTTATGTAGAAGTGCGGTCTTTGCCGGACTTGTGAATACCTATAGAGTAGGTTCCTGAATCTGTTAGTTTTGGGTGAGTTATGGTCAGTCCTCCAGGGTTACAAGTGATGCTATGCAAATGTGTCAGCGGGTTTGGTACCGTTTTGAACAGGTAGAACCTCTGAATCATATATTTGGCGTTTTTGACTGGCGGGACGCTACCCCAATCGGTACCCGCCGTGTTTGTTATTAACATTTCCCACTCTTTGCATTTTTGGTCTGATTGCTGGTGTGTTGGGGATGTTGAGTTGTAGTGGATTTTATATATATTTGCACATGTGAATAAGAGAAGTTTATGTTTTAAATTAATACATAAAGAAAGTTATGATAATTAATTTGGGATATTATGAGGAATGTATTATGAAACATAAGAGAGGATCACTGTTTTATTATTCTGTTTGTTAATGACAAATGTAATGATTAACTGTATGATGCATGATAATGAATGAATGTTTTATTGTTTAGACAATAGTTAAAATGGATGCCGATTGAAACCTGATATGTTGATTGTATTCTGAAGGCAGGATAGTAGGTTTTATTCTGAAGGGGAACTCCCCGTCCTTGACCGGAAGTATGAGCTTTGAACTCGCCAGCTTATCAATAGGCTTAGCGAACAGAACTGCAGCATCCTTTGAACTGACCAATGGAACTAACCTTTAGGTGTGAATTCATTTGCATGACCATACTAACGACCGAGCATTTGTTCTGGGGACATGGTTCTACTGGTCTGGAGACTCGAGACAGCCCCGGTCTGTGGCTTCTTGGGAGCTGCAGTCCGTCTGTGGAGAGTTCCTCCTTTCTGGCCCCACGATCGTGAACGCTACATAAGTATTATCTTTGCCATTAAATATTGTTAAACTTTAACATTGAAACCTGAATTTCCTGCGGCCACGGGACCTGGAGCTCACAAATCTTATAGGATCAACTCATTTAACTGTCTTTTGCGTCTTGGATGTATTGTGGGTGTCGGTCTTAGGTTGGTTGGAATTGCTTGAGTTTAAGGTTGCTGTAGTTGTAGGTTCTTTTGTGTTG
This sequence comes from Cyclopterus lumpus, assembly GCF_009769545.1. Taxonomy (NCBI): domain Eukaryota; kingdom Metazoa; phylum Chordata; class Actinopteri; order Perciformes; family Cyclopteridae; genus Cyclopterus; species Cyclopterus lumpus. The sequence goes on from NC_046968.1 coordinate 28,861,847, forward strand.
GTTTTATTGTTTCTTTTTTCATGAAATGTTCCCAGTCCCCACAGTGAGGCCCCAAAAGTTAAGGCCATGACTATTGCCAGGGGGATTGCTATTTTCCATCCGCATCCCCAAGTGGTCCATCTGACCTCAAAGGCTTCTTGTTTTCTTCGAGCACCAGGTTTCCCAAAACAGTGTCCGAAGACTCTGTTGGTTCCTGGCATTTTCCCAAATCAGTTCTTACTTCGTTCAATGTCCTTAATGCACTTGGAGCACAATGTGTCAGGTGATGCCTGATGATGATAAGTTAGTAGTGTTCTAATATGTATACAAACATGAGGCTATTAGTTAGTAGTGTTCTAATATGTATACAAACATGAGGCTATAAGTTAGTAGTGTTCTAATATTTATACAAACATGAGGCTATAAGTTAGTAGTGTTCTAATATTTATACAAACATGAGGCTATAAGTTAGTAGTGTTCTAATATTTATACAAACATGAGGCTATAAGTTAGTAGTGTTCTAATATTTATACAAACATGAGGCTATAAGTTAGTAGTGTTCTAATATTTATACAAACATGAGGCTATAAGTTAGTAGTGTTCTAATATGTATACAAACATGAGGCTATTAGTTAGTAGTGTTCTAATATGTATACAAACATGAGGCTATAAGTTAGTAGTGTTCTAATATTTATACAAACATGAGGCTATAAGTTAGTAGTGTTCTAATATTTATACAAACATGAGGCTATAAGTTAGTAGTGTTCTAATATTTATACAAACATGAGGCTATAAGTTAGTAGTGTTTAAATATTTATACAAACATGAGGCTATGAGTTAGTAGTGTTCTGATATTTATACAAACATGAGGCTATGAGTTAGTAGTGTTCTGATATTTATACAAACAAGAGGCTATAAGTTAGTAGTGTTCTAATATTTATACAAACATGAGGCTATAAGTTAGTAGTGTTCTAATATGTATACAAACATGAGGCTATAAGTTAGCAGTGTTCTAATATTTATTCAAACATGAGGCTATAAGTTAGCAGTGTTCTAATATTTATTCAAACATGAGGCTATAAGTTAGCAGTGTTCTAATATTTATACAAACATGAGGCTATAAGTTAGTAGTGTTCTAATTCAACTAGATCTTTGATTTAACTGACTAAATTCTTTTTACAGAGAGTTTGAACTGTAAATTAAAACTATTTAATGTTGTACCAACAAAAAGACCATAAAAACAGCAATGTCATAGAAAAATAATCAAAATGTAACATATTCATAGAATAATGCAACAGGACAGGAAACTGGAAAAGGGGTGCTAACTCAGATTTATCCTTCACGCTTCCTTGCTTCAATAAAACATCTTTCAGTGGATAAAATGTGGTCCTACAATAAAACGTGGCAATACATATATTAATATTATTTCTATAAAACTCAAGTGAACTCAACTAATTGACATCTCTGTGTTATTGGCTGATTGGATTCTTAATTGTATGGCACTGCTTTCTTGTGAAACATCTGCCTCATTAATTTGAAGAACTTTAAAGACGTTTTGAATTGTTTGATTTTAAAGCTTAACCTAAATTACTTTAGGTCTCTGACCAACTGTTTTTCCACCCAATGATATGAGTTTGAATCCCGTCAATTTTAAACGTATTTATATAAATTCTACGTGACACATGTTTGCACAAAACAGGCTATAAAGTCGATTATGTGTTTTATTTTTAACAATAATAATTAGCAATTTGTTAACTTCCGGTTTCAACATAAACAACACGCGACGTTTCAACTCGAGTGGCCGGTTTGGTTAGTTTTGGGTAAAGAGTGTAAGTCGCTTGTCTCCATACTCCGGACCAGCAGGTGGCGGTAATGCACCAATAAGATGGATGCCAACCGCCGTAAAAGCACCAGAAGAAGAAAAACTCGAGCGGACTCTTTTCCTCAAAGGACTCTACAACGTCTAGTCCGGTTTGTTTAGACCAGAGACCGGATACGAGAAGGTTCGACATGCACCATTAAACTAGACGGCATTCACGAGGACAGCGACGTGTTCTCTTCCTATTCCCAACGGCTGCCGTAACCATGACATTACATCACACTACATTACATGTCATTTAGCTGACGCTTTTATCCAAAGCGACTTACAATAAGTGCATTAAACCAAGAGTCCAAACTCAGAACAAGAATCAAGCAAGTAACATTTCTTCAATAACGTTAAACTACAGAGTACTATCAGTAAGTGCCATTTAAGTGCTACTAAAGTGCTAAACAACAAAGTGCTATCGGTAAGGGACATTTAAGTGCTACTAGAGTGCTACTACGGCTCTACCTTCTATTCAAGGTATAGTCGAAAAAGATGTGTTTTTAGTTTGCGACGGAAGGTGTAGAGACTTTCTGCTGTCCTGATGTCAATGGGGAGCTCGTTCCACCAATGAGGAGCCAGCACAGCAAACAGTCGTGACTTCGTTGAGTGTTTAGCTCGAAGTGAAGGAGTCACAAGCCGATTGGCAGAAGCCGAGCGAAGTGAACGGGCTGGGGTGTACGGTTTGACCATGTCCTGGATGTAGACTGGACCCGATCTGTTCGCAGCACGGTACCCAAGTACCAATGTTTTGAAGCGGATGCGGGCGGCCACCGGTAACCAGTGAAGGTCGCGGAGTAGCGGAGTAGTGTGGGTAAATTTCGGGAGGTTGAAGACCAGTAGAGCAGCTGCATTCTGGATGAGCTGTAGAGGTCGAATGGCATTAGCAGGAAGACCTGCCAAGAGGGAGTTGCAATAGTCCAGCCGTGAGATGACCAGGGCCTGGACCAGAACCTGTTCCGCCTTCTGAGTGAGAAGAGGTCGTATTCTCCTGATGTTGTACAGCATGTACCTACAGGAGCGTGTTATTGCGGTGATGTTGGCAGTCAGGGAGAGTTGACTGTCGAGCGTCACTCCGAGGTTCCTGGCAGTCGGAGTCGGAACCAGCACTGAGTTGTTGAAGTTAATAGTCAGGTCGTGGGTGGGAGAGCCTTTTCCTGGAAGGAGGAGAAGTTCAGTCTTGTCCGGGTTAATTTTCAGGTGGTGAGCGGACATCCACTGAGAGATGTCAGTCAGACAGGCAGAGATTCGTGCTGCTACCTTTGTTTCAGATTGGGGAAACGAGAGGATCAGTTTTTTAAAACATCTCCAGCTAAGAAGCTTCATAACAAAGACACAGCACTCTGTAAATCTCCCCTCTCTAAATTCTTTAGAAAAGATAGCTCTAAACCAGCATGGATCAGCTGGTCTGATCTCAAAGTTTGATCAGACTGTCATCGCTGCAGCAGAAGAATCCTCAGATGACAAAAGGTTAACGTGGTGGTCGGACCTAAATGAAGAAATCACTGTAGAAGAGTGGCAGAACGTATGTCTACAGTGTCAAGTCCAATCAATAAATTCAAGGTTTAAACTTCTCTAATATAAATGATTGATAACATATATCTCTCCAGAGTTACTACAACACATTTACCCCAATACACCGGATGCATGTGCTAAATGTGGGATTCATAAAGGTAGCTTGTCTCACTGCCTCTGGGAATGCGCCCTCATTCAAGACTTTTGGAAAGAGATTATTAAGATTGTATCAACAAACAACTTCCATTCTGTCAAACGTTGTCTCTTTGGGTGTTTCCCAGTAAACTGTACACTTAACGATAGCAAAGAGAAGATGGTCATATTTTGTCTACTTTGGCTTGGAAATGTGTTCACAGGCCGAGCAAACGTCTGTCCCTAGAGAAACTTACATATGTAGTTAAAGGGAAATATGACACATTTGGAGCTCATTTATGGAGTTTTTGGAGAGGGAAGATGTTGTTGTAACCCTGTAGTCTGTCTGTCACATCAGGGAATGTGGGAGCGTTCTATTTGTGGGGTCTAATACGTATTCATCTCTGTGCATGGACATATCTGTCACCCTCTACTGTTATCTTTTAGTCAGTAATGCCGAACAACAAATCATGCCACTGATATCTCTATTTGAAATACCTTTTTATATATGTACTTTTTGACGTGTCTTGTCTTGTCTTTGTGTGTAAAGTGAAAAAGACATTAAAAAAGAAGAGGGGAAAAAAAAGAAAGATGTGACTTATAAACCATTGATTTAGTCAGTCTGATATATGATATAATAATGTCAGGATGTTCTGCTCCTCTCAGATAGAAGCTCCAAGCTGCTGGAACAGTGATGACTGAAAGCAGCATCATCAAATGTTTTCCTTCTGCTTTGTGGAACAGCTGCTAGAGAAGAACCGGTGGATCTATTTAAAATAAATACGAAGACTAAACCAGTGAAAGAAACGTCAACACTACATATGAACTTGACTTTAAACTAAATGACAACACATCAAGCCTCAGGGCCCCTCAAGTCAGCTGATCCAGGTACGACGACACCCGTGCTGAAGTATTGTGGTGAGTAGTGCCTCTGAGTACATCCTCAAAATTATACTTTTAAACTATTGGATGTAAACTCCCCATAGATTTCTAAATCCTTAAGTTTCCACATGAGAACGGTAACTCAGAGTCTGACTTCCTGGTCCTCTATTGCAGAAACAGTTAAGATGGACTCTAAATATGAGGCCCAAAGGCCTCGAGGACTGTAGGCTACGAGCACTGTGGTGAGTAACAAAGAGAATCCTACATTAGCCACACACATTGCTCGCTTATGAAATATGTCATGGAGACGAGTCACGATGATGTACTAGTGCCAAATACCACAATAAAGTCCAGTCCCAAGTTACTCGTCTTGAGATATTGGCCAATCAGTGATGATCAATTAGCCCAGCACAGCTTCAGACTATAAAACAAAGTAGTCCTGGTATTGTGAAAAGCCAACGGTGTCATATTCTACATTAATATTACATGCATTTCGTTATGAAAAGGGCAAACTGAAGCCGCTGTGGAATACAATGTCGTGCATGTCATACATGGCTCCCACCACTAGAGGTCAGTGACGTCTTCTTCAACAGTCGTGGTAAAAGAAGTCCTTCCTACCAGAGTTGAGGGTGAGTACTGGTTGTGGTGGTATGTGGAACCAACACAACAACCCTTGATAGGATCACGATAACAACAAACAAACTGCTGAGCATTAGACTCGTTTGGTTGTGTCCTCTGCTGGTTCCTCCAATAACAAACTCATAATCGTGTCCATTAATAACAGACAGGTCACATGGCTCAGATGCTGCTTCACGGGCTCTCGGCTAAAGGGGAGAAGGCTTCACATGGTGCAGCTAACAGCTGTTTTAATCATCCATGTCCTGTGTTCTCTACCGTCATGTTGTTTAGTGTATTGATCTTTTATGATGATTGTAATGTTTGTAAAGTGTCTTTGAGTATTTTGAAATGTATTATTCTTATTACTGAGATTAAAGATGAATGAATTAGGGATATCTGTAATGAATTGACTTGAGAACAGACCAGGAAACAACATTTTAATGGGCGGATTGTCACTAACTTCCTGCTTTAACAGACACAATCAGGTCTTTGTTGGTCAACAAACACAAGATCCAATGTCTAAACATTAGTGTTGCTTCTCACCTGAGAAACGGAGGTTACTGATTGGATCTTTCATTCTGTTCCCAGATCAGTTTCCTTCACTTCACTTTTCTGCACAACAACATAAATAAATGGCATCACGCAGCTTTAATATCTCTCAGGTGAATGAATGTCAGAGCAGTTCTGCCAACATAGTTATATTACACTTTATTCATTTGTTGTTATTAACCTACACATATTTATGTTTTCATTGTATCCCTGTATTTTAACTTTTTTAACTTTTATGTCTTAGATTACCACTTTGACGTGCAGGATTTTCTTTTTATACATATTAAGTTATCGGAGGTAAATTGTATCTCACAACTGTTTCTCTGTATTTTAACTGACTTCTATTTCAAGACATCTCAGGAGGAAATATTTCACTTTTGACTTTTATTCTAGTGACTTTACAGAACGAGGGATCAGTTAATAAGATATGATGCTGTGCTGTAGATTAAACTATGCAGCAGTATATCAAGCCATTCAAATCTGCTCCACCTCCAACAGCTGTTACTAAACTACAATATTACTCATAAAAGATTCAGTAATAATATTCCAATAACATGGTGATCAAATATTACACTCTGCCCAACGAGTATTTCACTTTTATTATTTTATGCTAATACTTTTTAGATTTGGATACAGGACATTTATGATTTATGAACAGATAATAAATCTATTATATTTATTATATGACCACTCTGCCCAAGAAGATACGACAATTTATATATATATATATATATATATATATATATATATATATATATATATATATATATATATATCAGATTTTTAACCAGATGGCACTTGTCATGTTCTGTGTGTTATGGACCCCTTTTGTTTTCGTGGGCGTGAATGAGACAGAGAGACAGACAGGCAGACAGACAGGTCGCAGCGTCACAGATAGACAGGCAGACCGACAGGTCGCAGCGTCACAGACAGACAGGCAGACAGACAGGTCGCAGCGTCACAGCCCTGTGTGTCGGTCGGGACCTAGCGTTAGCTGCGGTGTAAGCTGCGGGGGAGAGGCGGTTCTTGAAGGCGTGGAAACCCACTTGACGTTACCGATAACGGGATATCGATCCCAAGTGATCGGTGCCGATGAAACGACCCGTCTCGTGTGGACCCGGAGGAGAAGAAGAGACTTTTACAGGTGAGCGAGCTCCTTTGAATCCAAGCTGACGTGAGAACGTGTAGCTACAAGCTAGCGCTCGAGAGTTAGCTGACGCTAGCTAGCTGACTTAAACAGGAGCAGTTGATGAACACATACAGCCAGCAACAACAACAACAACAACAACAGCAGCAGCAGCGTTCCCCGGTGCTCGTGTGGTGTCTGTTCATGTTGTACCGGTGACGTTTATCTGTGGCTGCAACATGACACGTCCAGTTAGCTCGCTAGCTAGCTGCTAACCGCCCAATCATGTTGGAGTCCTCCCTTTATGTAGATTCTGTTGTTCGTCGGAACGCAGGGAACAAGTGTGCGGCTCAGGCTTTTAACGGACGAGCGGAGTCGAGAGGTAACATCACAAGTATTTATTCAGCTAGCAAAAAAGCAGAGTATTGCATCCCGTACAGTTAAACGTGCACAGTCCTAAACAAAACATTCAACAGGGTTTCCACCCACACTGGCTCACGTCCATTGGTTGTGGTCTTCATCCATCACTGTGTGTGCATGTTGTCGGGGTGCAAGGGTGGGGGCGTAGTGAGAGCTGGCATAATCCAGTTTGCAGGATGGGGTGCCCTTGACTAACGTCTGGGATGCTACTGTGTATTTTGCCCTAGTCAAGATAAGGGCAGTGTGTGTGCTGGACCGGGCGCTCCCTTATTTTGTCTTTTCCCACTGAGTTCGGCCTTGAGCTCTTGTAACTCGGCACGAACTTACGTGACCTTAACGCTAGGGTCCATGCTGTGTGTTGTTTAGGCTGAAGCAAGCTAGTGTGCAGATTTACCTTAATGCTGTATTAAAATGCTCTATAGTCTCAAGTTATTTGCCAACAGTGTAATGTATATATTTCTTCTACAAATCCCCCTTTTCACACCTGATAGGTGTGACTATTCTATTTTAGCCATATGTGTTGTAAACTTGCGTGAGCTACCTGCAGTGTGTGTTTTAACAAGTCATGTTGATGCGTTGTGTGTGTGTGCGATGTAGGTGAGGTCCCCCTTTAGGATCCTCAGTGCCAGGCCGTGATCCAGTCAGTTCCTGCATCACCATTCATGTCGTCAGGGATGCTGTTGGCATCCGGTTCAGGGGGCAGCAGGGAGTCGTACTCCGGGTCAGTAGGGAGGAGAGGGAAAGTACCTACGTCCTTAAAGTAAGGAGGAGGGGGTCTCTCTTTAGTCAATGCGGCAGTGATTAGTTTCGCTACCATGGCTCTAATGAAGGGGATGCAGCAGCATCCGCAAGTAACTAGTATTCCGATGAATACTGCTAGGGACATCAGTACTGACATGATCAGTGATTTCCATTTACCAAAAGCTTTGTCCATAAAGTCATTAAAGGGACTGTCGATGCCCGAATTCTCATGCATTTCTTTGGATAGTGCTCTCAGTTGTCCAATGGAGCGAGTCATTGATCCTTCGGGGGCAGTGTTATTGGGGATGACCGTACAACATAAGTCACCAAACATTGAGCACACGCCTCCCTTTTCAGCGAGGAGCATGTCCAGTGCCATTCTATTTTGGACAGTCATGAGTGAAGTGGGGGCCAATTGTTCTGCTGCGGTTTCTAAGCCGTCTCTAGTATGGTTAGTCAATCTAAGGAGGGAATACCAAACGTAATTGATTCTGTCCACATTTTTACTCGGCGTGATGGGGAAAATGGCAGAGATGATGGGGAGATTTTCAAAACCAGCAGCTATCTGATCTACCAATTTAAACTTGTCAGGGACTCCTCTAGGGATTCCTATGGCGTCCATGTAGGTGGGGTTGTGTGTCACCGAAGGTGGGGTTGCTTCGTTTGGTCAGTATATGTCGTTTGCGCCTCTGGGAAAGCGAATTGGAAATAGATGGAGCTTGCGTTAGTCGTTGTCCTATTAGTTTCAACGGGGCCACAAGTCTGGTCATCGCGCAAATGCCAATGGTTTCTGATGCAACTATTCTGGGTAGCAGTCGTGATCCTCCACAGTACCAGTAGAGTCCGTTTCGGACCCAAGGCCATATGTCATTCCCTGATATTGTCGAGTTGCACCAATCTGCAGAGATTTGTCCCACGTTAAGGGTGGCTTGTTTAGATGTGAAATTAAAGCATCTATATCTGTGCGGGGCTCCTTTTTATAAGGAGAAAATGGTCCTGTTTTTGTGTTGTTAGGGAGCGGAGGGAAGACTGCAGCTAGCGTTGTGCAATTTTTAGGAGTTATGTTCTTAAACAGTCTTATCATGCAAACGTAGCCGTGGGGGTCGATTGAGGGGAACAAAGGGGCTGGACTAGTGGTCAGTCGGGGTCTCCAAAGCATCTACGCATCGCCCTGGGCGGCGGCATTTTCCAAATCTGTTCGTACTTCTGCTAAGGTACGTGTCGGTGCAGTGGCTGGGGCACAGTGTGTCAAGTGATGCCAGGGGGCGCCTGATTTGCCCCTAACCTGAACCGAGTGTGAGGTAACTTCCTTCACTTCGTACGGTCCAGTCCACCTGAGGTCTGTCCACTTGCACTTGTGAACCTTGACCCTGACCCAGTCACCTACTTTTACTGTCTGTTCCTCTCCTTCCGCTGGCATTTTCTCAAGAACTTTCGCCACCTGGGTAGAGAGGGCTGAGACAAGTGATGTTAACTCGCGCATATACTCTGACATTTCTATCTGAGCAACATCAAGGGGTGGCATATGACCTCCATCCCTTGGTGGACCTGGCATTTCTCTGCCGGTCAAGAGTTTGTGTGGAGAGAGGTGGGTCCCACCCCCTTTTGATGCTCTCATAGCCATGAGTGCAAGAGGGAGGGCCTCTAACCATGTTAACTTTGTCCCGGCGCATGCTTTTGCAATTTTGCTCTTTAAAGTCTGGTTCGCCCGTTCCACCAATCCTTGTGACTGTGGATGGTACACTGCTCCAAAACTATGTTTTATTCCCAGGCTTGACTCTATCTCCTGCAGCATTGTGTTATTGAAATGTGTTCCGTTGTCGGACCTAATGCGTCTAGGTACCCCATATCTGGGGATGAGTTCTGTTTTGAGCCATTTCACAACTGATTTGGCGTCTTCGTGTCTGGTAGAAATCGTTTCTACCCATCTGGGAAATATGTCTACCATTACCAACAAGTATCTCTTTCCCTGTACCCTTTTATCTGCTCCCATATCTGTATAGTCTATGCTAATATCTTGGAAACAGGCAGATGGAACCGGGAAGGAACCCATTGGTGTTTTGTATGGCTTCTTGGCGTTATGTGCTCCGCACACGGTGCATTCTTCGCAGAACAGTCTCACCATACTTTCAAGGTGGGGATGCCACCAGATTGCTGATATGTTGATCAGTGTTTGCTTTTGGCCTTCGTGAGTGGGGCGGTGGGCTTCAGGGAGGAGTATATGGCATAATTTAGCTGGAGCCACTATTCGACCATCATGTGACCTCCAGATGCCTGCCTCATCTTTACTCGCCCCTTTTCTGGTCCAAACCGACCACTCGTAAGGGCCTGCATTTTGTTGTAGTTCAATGATGTGTTTTTCATCCAGTCTTTCTTTTTGTGCAGGGAGTTGCAATATCATTTGGTTGGGGGTGTATCTCCCTGCGTTCTTGGCAGCTTGATCTGCTGCATCGTTGCCAGCACTGACTCTTGATGCCACTTTGTCATGTCCTTTGCACTTCATGATTGACACTGTAGCTGGTAGTGCCATTGCTGCAACCATGTCTTTGATTGCTTGTTGATGCTTGATTGGTGCTCCACTTGATGTGGTGTACCATCTTCTTTGCCACATGGTGGCGTCGATGTGCGCTGCACCATGTGCATATGTTGAGTCAGTGAAAATGTTGATTCTTTTGTCTTTTCCAAGCTTTAGAGCTGTTGTTAGCGCTATTACTTCTGCCAACTGCGCTGAGGCTGGTTGCGGTATTACACCTGACTGCAGTGTTTTGTGTTCCCCGCTAGGGAATTGCTGGATGACGGCGTATGATGCTCTGTTGGTACCATCTTCTGTTTTGTAGCAACATCCATCCGAGTAATACCAGGCGTCAGCTGTCATATTTGGTGTGTTTTCCAAATCTTTCCGCAGTTTGCTTTCTTGGATTGCAAGTTCTTCGCACGAATGAGGTGTGCCTTTGTCGAATGCACCCGCCATATTTTTTTCTGTGCTCACGAAAGTGACATGCGGTTGGGTGCATGCTCTTTGTAATTTTGTTCTCCTTGTGGCACTGTATGAGAATTCTTTGCTTGTGAGGAATGCCGCTACTCCGTGTTCTGTATGGATTTGTAGCGGGTAGCAGCACGAATCTCTGCCTGTCTGACCGACATCTCTCAGTGGATGTCCGCACACCACCTGAAAATTAACCCGGACAAGACTGAACTTCTCCTCCTTCCAGGAAAAGGCTCTCCCACCCACGACCTATCTATTAACTTCAACGACTCAGTGCTGGTTCCGACTCCGACTGCCAGGAACCTCGGAGTGACGCTCGACAGTCAACTCTCCCTGACTGCCAACATTGCCGCAATAACACGCTCCTGTAGGTACATGCTGTACAACATCAGGAGAATCCGACCCCTTCTCACTCAGAAGGCGGCACAGGTTCTGGTCCAGGCCCTGGTCATCTCACGGCTGGACTATTGCAACTCCCTCTTGGCAGGTCTTCCTGCTAATGCCATTCGACCTCTACAGCTCATCCAGAATGCAGCTGCTCGACTGGTCTTCAACCGACCGAAATTTACCCACACTACTCCGCTCCTCCGCGACCTTCACTGGTTACCGGTGGCCGCCCGCATCCGCTTCAAAACACTGGTACTTGCGTACCGTGCTGCGAACAGATCGGGTCCGGTCTACATCCAGGACATGGTCAAACCGTACACCCCAGCCCGTTCACTTCGCTCGGCTTCTGCCAATCTGCTTGTAGCTCCTTCACTTCGAGCTAAATCACGACTGTTTGCTGTGCTGGCTCCTCATTGGTGGAACGAGCTCCCCATTGACATCAGGACAGCAGAAAGTCTCTACATCTTCCGTCGCAAACTAAAAACACATCTTTTTCGACTATACCTTGAATAGGTAGCACTTAAATGCCGTAGTAGCACTTAAATGTCCCTTACCGATAGCACTTTAGTAGCACTTAAATGGCACTTATGGATAGTACTTTGTAGTTTGACTTTATTGAAGAAATTGTACTTGCTTGATTCTTGTTGTTCTGAGTTTGGACTCACGGTTTAATGCACTTATTGTAAGTCGCTTTGGATAAAAGCGTCAGCTAAATGACATGTAATGTAGCGGGTGGCACATTACCACGTGGGCAGTCTTCTCAATGGCTTTTGCAACCGCTGCGACGTAACAGGCACACGTTGTTTGTCCCATTTCAACAGCGTCAAGTTTTGAGGAGTGGTATAACAGTACATGTCTATCCCCCCCTTTTTTCTGATACAGGACCGCGTTGAGACACGCAGACTGTTCAGAAACATCCAAATGGAACGGTTGTGTGTAGTCGGGGGACATTAATGCAGCTGCTTGAGAGAGTGCTTGTTTCAGGTCAGTGAAGGCGTTTTCAGCTTCTGAGGTCCAGTTGAGGACACCAGGTAGGTTGCGGTTTCCTATTTCGGCCAGCAGGGCTCTAAGTGGTAGAACCCTGTCAGCGTAGTCTGGGATGTGTGACCTGCTATATCCTGTTAAACCAAGGAAGGATAGCATGTCTGCTACTGTGACTGGTTTGGCATGTTGCAGGATGGATTCTCTGTGTGCTGTGGAGACTTCCCATCCTGATGCTGACACATTTCTTCCGAGAAAAGTGACTTGCCTTCTGCAGATTTGTAGTTTTTCTTTCTTTATTTTGTAGCCTTTGCTGTGCAGTAGTGCAAGAATAGCTTCTGTGGCTGATAGACATAGCAGTGCATTTTCTGCGGCAAGAAGAAGATCATCAACGTACTGGATCAGTACTACCCCTGGGGGCAGTTGTAACTCTAGTAGGTGCGTCTTGAGTACTTTGTTGAAGATTCCGGTAGAGTCACGGAACCCTTGTGGTAGCCTTGCATAGGTGTATTGTTTTCCATCAAAATTGAAAGCGAAGATTGGCTGTGACTCTGGGTGTAGTGGGATGCTGAAGAAGGCGTTGGCCAGGTCAATGACTGTGAAATGAGTGAGTCCTGGACTTAGACTGGTCAGAGCCAGATGGGGATCTGGGACTGGGTTTGCATCTGGTGTCGTCACGTCATTGATTGGCCGGAAGTCTTGCACCAGCCCTTTCCTCCAGCTTTTGGAACCGGCAGGATGGGCGTGTTCCAGGATGATCTGCTCTCATAGATCACTCCTGCTTTCAACAATCCCTTTACTGTAGGTGCTATGCCTTGTTGTTGTTCTTCTGTGATCTTGTACTGTCTTCTGTAGACTGGGTACATGGAGGGGTCAGTTAGAGTCACTATTACTGGGGGAGTGTCTAGTACGCCTACGTCATATGCGGACTCTGTCCAGAGTCCGGGGTTGATTGTTGACAGCATGGCTTGTGAACTGGGGTGATCTGTACAGGGAAGGCCATGGTCTCTGGGTAAGGGTAAGTGCTCTGGTAGCGAGCAGTCTTCTGTGTAGGGGGCTTGGAACCACCACATGTCTTCTGTCCTAGCCTTCTTTACATCCGGATAGGGTGTTGGGCCCCACTCTAGTTTAAGAACTCTTTTGATCATAGGTCCTAAACCTCTTGCCTCTTGTCCAAATCCTACGGCCATGGTCACATGGGGTGCTGCTGTGGTTGATAGCTGATACCATGGTTGGAGCCATGAAGTGAGTTCCACTTTGGCTGCCACTCCTTCTTTTCCACAGTACAGTCCTCTACACGTGATCCTGGGACGCAGGTCGGCCATATTTGTTTGCCAATCATCTTGATATGGTGTGTCTTCTTCGTCCGTGACGTTCATTGTGCAATGTACATGAGCAAGCGGGGTCTTATAGGGATGCAGAGCGTATATTTGTTTTTTCAACAGGTTAAATGCAAATTGTATTGTCGGGGTGCTTGGTCCATTTGGCATTAGCCGCAACCAAAAAACCTGCTGGTCTCTCATTGTGGGTGCTGGGGCCAAGGTAAGTATTCGTATGGGGTTCACTTTGGTGGGTTCAGTTGCCTGGGTTGACACGTGGGTCCCCTCATTGTTCATCCACATAATCAGACCTAGTCTCCTCATAAGGTCTCTTCCCAACAGGTTTTGCCTGATATTGGATGTGACGTTGTTAGGCAGGAGTATGTGGCTCCTGAGTCAGCGGTTGTGAGCCTGCACTTGCAGTCATGCAGGATTTTTTTGAGGTTGGCACGTGTGGGCGGTGTGTGTCCTTGGATCCATCTGGCTGTTATCCATCGCCACTAGTCTCACAACTATCTTCCCATCTTCTTTCTTAGTTTTACCCCCTTTTTTCAATCTTAGCTTTACTCCTAGCCCATAGGACTCCATCTTTGCTGCCTAGCTTTGTGTGTGTGTGTGTGTGTGTGTGTGTGTGTGTGTGTGTGTGTGTGTGTGTGTGTGTGTGTGTGTGTGTGTGTGTGTGTGTGTGTGTGTGTGTGTGTGTGTGTGTGTGTGTGTGTGTGTGTGTGTGTGTGTGTGTGTGTGTGTGTGTGTGTGTGTGTGTGTGTGTGTGTGTGTGTGTGTGTGTGTGTGTGTGTGTGTGTGTGTACACTGGGGTGGATGCGGAGGTGTGTGTGTACTGGGGTGGATGCGGAGGTGTGTGTGTGTGTGTACTGGGGTGGATGCGGAGGTGTGCGCGGGCACGCACTGAGAGAGGAGCTGTGCTTTCCCTGTCTTACGGTCTGTTTTGCCTCCTGCTGTGTGTGTGTGTGGTTTTCCACCCACATATAATTAATTTATTATATATATATATATATATATATATATATATATATATATATATATATATATATATTTTTTTTTTTTTAAACAGTATAAGGATCGCTGCTGTCCCCACGGAAATTGTCAGAACTGCTACGGTGAATATTGACCAACTGCCGTTGTTTCTAGTTAGCGTTTTGCTTTTTGTTGTGCGTCGGAACGCAGGGAACAAGTGTGCGGCTCAGGCTTTTAACGGACGAGCGGAGTCGAGAGGTAACATCACAAGTATTTATTCAGCTAGCAAAAAAGCAGAGTATTGCATCCCGTACAGTTAAACGTGCACGGTCCTAAACAAAACATTCAACAGGGTTTCCACCCACACTGGCTCACGTCCATTGGTTGTGGTCTTCATCCATCACTGTGTGTGCATGTTGTCGGGGTGCAAGGGTGGGGGCGTAGTGAGAGCTGGCATAATCCAGTTTGCAGGATGGGGTGCCCTTGACTAACGTCTGGGATGCTACTGTGTATTTTGCCCTAGTCAAGATAAGGGCAGTGTGTGTGCTGGACCGGGCGCTCCCTTATTTTGTCTTTTCCCACTGAGTTCGGCCTTGAGCTCTTGTAACTCGGCGCGAACTTACGTGACCTTAACGCTAGGGTCCATGCTGTGTGTTGTTTAGGCTGAAGCAAGCTAGTGTGCAGATTTACCTTAATGCTGTATTAAAATGCTCTATAGTCTCAAGTTATTTGCCAACAGTGTAATGTATATATTTCTTCTACAGTGTATTAACCCCATAGAGTAAAAATATATATATATATATATTTACAATCTGTACACATACGACATCCCTGACCTTTGACCTCACATCGGGTCAGGAAAAACTCCCCAAAAATAACATTTGACAGGGAAAAAAGGGAAGAAACCTTCAGGAGAGCAACAGAGGAGGATCCCTCTCCCCGGATGGACAGAAGCAATAGATGTCATGTGACCAGAATGAACAGCATTTACAAAGTTACATAAACACATTACATGAATATGACAATGTAAGAATGGACCTCCAATCCACGAAACAGAAGGAGGTAGAGAGGAGGGGGGAGGGGCATCAGCAGGGCCAATGGGAGGCCGGTTCACCAGGCATCAGACACCTACAGGTCCAATGGACCCTATGAGACGTGAAGTCACAACGACTCCGGGGAGGAAGCAGAGTTAATAAGGTGCAATGGAGAGATGTAAATTCATCCATAATGAGAGAGAACAGGAGATAGGTGCTCAGTGTATCCTAAAACATCCCCCAGCAGCCTAAATGTTATTCTTGATTTTACAGGGAGCCAGTGCAGAGCAGCTAATACAGGAGTAATGTAATCTCTTTTCTTAGTTTTTGTGAGTACACGAGCTGCAGCATTCTAGATCAACTGGAGGGGCTTAAGGGACTTATTAGAGCAGCCTGATAATAAGGAGTTGCAGTAATCTAGTCTGGAAGTAACAAACGCGTGAACCAGCTTTTCTGCATCTTTTTGGGACAAGATGTGCCTGATTTTTGAAATGTTACGTAGATGAAAAAATGCAGTCCTTGAGATTTGCTTAACGTGGGAGTTAAAGGACAAGTCTCGGTCAAAGATAACTAGAGATTCTTTACAGTGGTGTTGGATGCCAGGGAAATGCCATCTACAGAAACCACATCACCAGATAATTGATCTCTGAGGTGTTCAGGGCCAGTAAAATAACTTCAGTTTGGTCTGAGTTTAACATCAGGAAGTTGCAGGTCATCCATGTTTTTATGTCTTTAAGACATTCTTGAATTTTAGCGAGCTGGTTGGTCTCCTCTGGTTTGATCGATAGATATAATTGAGTATCGTCTGCATAGCAATGAAAGTTTATGGAGTGTTTCCTGATAATATTGCCCAAAGGAAGCATATATAAGGTAAATAAAATTAGTCCAAGCACAGAACCTTGTGGAACTCTGTGATTAACATTGGTGGTCATTGAGGCTTCATCGTTTACAAATACAAATTGAGATCGATCTGATAAATAGGATTTAAACCAACTTCGTGCGGTACCTGAAAAGCCAATCGACTGATCCAGTCTCTGTAATAGGATGTCATGATCAATGGTGTCGAACGTAGCACTAAGGTCTAATAATACCAGTACAGAGATGAGTCCTTTATCAGCACTAAGGTCTAACAAGACCAGTACCGATTTGAGTCCTTTATCAGCACTAAGGTCTAACAAGACCAGTACAGAGATGAGTCCTTTATCAGCACTAAGGTCTAACAAGACCAGTACAGAGATGAGTCTCGGTCATATAGTAAAAATATACCATACATATCTATCTATATTTATGAATAATAATAATACATTGAATTTACATAGCGCTTTTCAAAAGACAAAGACGCTTAAATGTATGTATATATTAGTATATATCAAACTACTAACATGTAGTTACTTGTTAGGCAGAATGGTTTCTTTCAGACTCATTGTTAGGATGGCCATATAGCGGCTGGATTGCGGAAGCAGGAAGCTTGTCACAGGTTTACAAGGTGGCCAACCAGGTGTTTATTTCACCAACATAAACATAAACATGGCAGTCAAAATGTACCACGGCAGCATGTGGTCCCCACCAGCAACAACCCCACCCCACTCCACGGCATGAGGCAGTTCATATAGCCTGCTACTAATTAGGCCCTCGACCCCATCACAGTTCAGGTAACTCTGCCCCTCCACTAAACACACATTTACCTATACCCTAATACATATATTTATATACACTCCTATCCCCTAATATCAATAATCTGCATGATCTCCATTGTCACCCTCGAGATCATATAAAGCCCAATCAACTTTACCTCAAAACAAAACCCCCCTCTACCAAATACCACCTGGTCTGTCCCAGAACCATAAATTGGTGCTCAGGTACCCCAGGGACTCTTTTAGATGAAACACCCTGGTGAGGAGACACAAGAGGTAATTTACCTTGTACGAGGAAACAGTTTATACGCATCATCATAATATTATATTATATAATAAATCTAACATATATTTATATAAAACTAATATAATAAATATATCATGTATATTCATGTGTTCAGCCTGATCAGAGAGGCGGTCTGCAGGAATCTGTCAGCTGGAGCCCAACATGTCAGTGATAGACGTGATGTGTGTTTAACAGGCCTGTTGATCCGTAACGCTGGTTTTCTCTTTTAGTCACACGGTTCTTCAGATACAACCGGAAGGACCCACCAGAGCCCGGATGTGTGGACTAACGTGTTGAAGAGGACTTTGTAGAGGGAGACGGACCCGAACGGAGCCGAGCGACACCGAGCGGGTCCGAGTGAGCGAAGCGTTTTTAACGGAGTTGTCTGGAGGAAACGTTTCTGTGAGCTCGTGAAGATGTCTAAAGTCCAACAGCTGAGATGTTTAGTCAACCAGCGACTAACTGCGGCTGCGCAAGAGATCTTTGGTCTGTTGGAAAGAACGATAGCAGAGTACGAGGAGGAACTTTGTAGTTCCAGAGAGGAGAACGAGCGACACCGGAAACGACTGGACGCCGTGTTCAACCCGGAAGTCCGGTTACAAAGAGCAGGTTGGTCCTTTGTTTCTTTATCGCTTTAAACTTCATGTACTGAGGTAGAGTTACAGGTACTGTACTGCAGTACTTAAACACGGTCATAGTTTTACTACGATACACCTCAGAGGTACATGTTGTACTTTTAACTGTATTACATCTCAGAGGTACATATTGTACTTTTTATTGTACTACATCTCAGAGGTACATGTTGTACTTTTTATTGTACTACATCTCAGAGGTACATATTGTACTTTTTATTGTACTACATCTCAGAGGTACATATTGTACTTTTTATTGTACTACATCTCAGAGGTACATATTGTACTTTTTATTGTACTACATCTCAGAGGTACATATTGTACTTTTTATTGTACTACATCTCAGAGGTACATGTTGTACTTTTTACTGTACTACATCTCAGAGGTACATATTGTACTTTTTATTGTACTACATCTCTCAGGCTCTTGGATTTGTGCTCAAACTGTATTCATGTACTCAGAATTAGTTCTTCTTGCTCAGATCTTCTGCTCTCCAGCTTCAGGCTGCGTTTGCTTCACTGGAACTTCCCTGATGGAGGACTGGTTCCTCCTCTTCTGCAGCCCAAGGCTTTATTATATTGTTCTTTATCAATAAAAGGACAATTAATGACAACAGAGGTCATGCTTCTCTCATTCACAACTAATTCACTGCTTTTTCATTGATAAACCTCTTGAATAATAAAGAGTTTAATATGAGATTCATAAGACATATTAATGTATTTTATTATTCTCCAGAGGACCCAGAACCCCCCCACATTAAAGAGCAACAGGAGGACCCAGAGCCCCCCCACATAAGAGAAGACCAGGAGGACCCAGAGCCCCCACACATTAAAGAAGAACAGGAGGACCCAGAGCCCCCCCACATTAAAGAAGACCAGGAGGACCCAAAGCCCCCCCACATTAAAGAGGACCAGGAGGACCCAGATTCCCCCCACATTAAAGAAGACCAGGAGGACCCAGAGCCCCCCCACATTAAAGAGGAACAGGAGGAACTCTGGACCAGTCAGGAGCGAGAGCAGCTTCAAGGGCTGGAGGAGGCTGGTCTCAAGTTCTCATTCACTGTAAAGAGTGAAGATGATGAAGAGGAAGCTCAGTCCTCTCAGCTTCATCAAAGACAAACTGAACACATGGAAACAGAAGCTGATGGAGCGGATTGTGGAGGACCAGAACCAGACAGGAAGTTAGATCCAGAAAGACATCCAGGACCAGATACTGATGAGACTGAGGACAGTGCTGATTGGGAGGAGACTGAGGACAGTGATGATGGGGAGGAGACTGAGGAACCTCAGTCAGATGTGAACCCTCAAAACAAAGAAGTACCTGTAGGTGATGTGAACTGTAGTACTGGAAATACATCAATCAGCTCTCCTGAATGTGCTGGAAGCTCTGACCACAAGGGACATCTGGAGAAACCCACTAGCTCCAAAACAGGAGAGAAACCATTTCAATGCTCTGTGTGTGACAAAAGATTTGGATTAAATAAGACTCTAAAGAGACACATGACTGTCCACACAGGAGAGAAACCATTTCAATGCTCGCTTTGTGAGAAAAGATATGGATTCAATAACGCTCTAAAGAGACACATGGCTGTCCACACAGGTGAGAAACCATTGAGTTGTTCAGTGTGTAGTAAAACATTTACACAAAAGGGACACCTGAACAGTCACATGACTCTCCACACAAGAGAGAAACCATTTAGTTGTTCAGTTTGTAGTAAAACGTTTTCACAAAAGGGAAACCTGAACGTTCACATGACTGTCCACACAGGAGAGAAACCATTTAGTTGTTCAGTTTGTAGTAAAACATTTACACATAAAGGAAACCTGAACGTTCACATGACTGTCCACACAGGAGAGAAACCACTTAGTTGTTCCATGTGTAGTAAAACATTTATACATAAGGGACACCTGAACTATCATATGAATGTCCACAAAGGAGAGAAACCATTTAGTTGTTCAGTATGTAGTAAAACATTTACACAAAAGGGAATCCTGAAAGTTCACATGACTGTCCACACTGGAGAGAAACCATTTAGTTGTTCAGTTTGTGATAAAACATTTTCACTAAAGCACACTCTGAAACGACATTTAATTATCCACACTAGAGAAACTAATTAGTCGTGGAGTTTCTCAACAAGATTCTCTTGTCTCGGTTATTCCAAAAATCGTAAATGTATTTATGAGAGTCTCTAAATAAACATTGTTAAACATTTAAAAACTGTCAGGCTGATACAGACTCCAACATAAATCTATTCAGCTGAGATTAAGCTTCACATCAATTTATATTCTTTGACGTCAGTTTCTCTGGTATTGTCTTATGTTTCATGTGTTATGTGTTGTCATGTATATATGAATTTAAATGGTTTTCCATTGTCAAAGTATTTCATGTCCTCTATGCAGCACTGTGGTTTGAGCTGAATTCTCATCGGTGATGAAACTGAGGAACATTTGTAACCTTCTTTCTCTTCAGCAACGTTTCTCTTCAGTTTAAACTCAATACTTCCTTCATTTAGTTTTACTGTAGAAACTGACATTTTGTTCCATAACTGAAGAATGACATTTTTTATTTTTAAACTAAATATGTGTGTTCACGATTAATGTTTTAATGGAAGTTACATTTATAATGTGTACGTGCAATGTGAAATGAATTGCTTTCATTTATGAAATGTATTGTTCACTGATATGATTTCCACTCTGTTATCTGAGTTTATTTTATGATAATTAAATGAAATCAACAAATATTAAGCATATCTTTGTGGTTACTTGCAGGTTATGAATGGAACTTTTTACAAATTATCGCTTGTTTGTAAATATTGTTTAATATAAAGTAAGGGACATGTTTACTCTTAGAAAATGTAATATTCCATTACCAATATATTAATATTATAGTTTAACAAGCCCTCTTTCAGATGAAATATAGAAATCATGGAAAATAAAATAAATGTTGATAGAAGTAAACCTGGCTGAAATGGCACCGAATAGTAGGAATGAGGAGAAGATGAAGAGCAGGAAGTCAACAGTGACAGCTGCTGACTCATGTCCAGGATTAATTCATTATTAAAAACACATCAACTGGGATTAGAGGAAGGAAGGGAAGATATCCAGCAGCGGCTCCACCTAGTGGCCTCAAACAGAAAGTACAGTAATACTCCACGATTTATTTAACGGGTTTCCTCAGACTGAAATAACAAACTTCCTCATCCACAAATCACATACATTACAAAAAGAATGTGCACATACCTGTTTAAATACTCAAATACTCTTAATGAGAGCCTTGTATTTTAGACAAAAGTTAGTTTTTGGTCCTTTTAACTGTTTCAACAAGTCAATAAAGCCTGAATACAAAGACGCTGCAAAAAGAATCGGTTTTCCTAGTTTGGAACTGACGCAACATGTGAGGGATTAAAATCTACAGAAAATATGATTCAACAGTTTAAAAAACTTATCTTATCTTTTATAAAACTTTTAGGCAAAAAACGGTTAGGCATTGTTAATTTTTTCACCCCTGGACCCCACTACTGCTGCTGCTTCTTTGACCGGTACTGCTGCTGCTGCTGCTGCTCACTTGGATTCTCTGCAAGATGCAGTTTGCCGGTTGTTTGGATAAGACCCCCACCGGCCCTGTTATCGGTGTGTCGGCAGACTCCAGACCTAACAGTACAACTGGATGCTATCAGGCCCAAGAGATGTCAGAAGGATGGTCTTACGACTAAAAAGACCCCGGTATTAGAGATAGAACTCAAGGGCTTAAATGGGTATGTTTACAGCGTTATGTATGATAATGGTATGGTAACACTCAGGGATAGTATCAAGGAATATGACATTGTAGAGGATGGAGATGTTGTTGCTCGATGGGTTGGGTTTATGTCCCAATCGGTGTGTACTTATGCCAAGACAATGTTGGACTCCGTAGTTTTCTCTGGCCCTCTCCCCAATTTGGTCAATGATGACATGTATACCCACATGTCGTCATTCAACCGCTGGTTGTCCAGGTGGTGCCCAGCAAACAATGTGGGCTACATAGATAACTGGAAGACTTTCTGGGGAAACCTGATCTGATGAGGAGAGACAGCATTCATCCATGGATTACCTATTGTCTAGACCGCAGTGTGTCAGGCTTGATAAAAAACAATCTGACACTATTTTAACTGAAACTGGAGCACCACAGGGAACATTTTTATCCCCCTTTTTATTCTCACTTTATACGGCTGACTACAGGCAGAGCCATGTGTCCTGTAACATCCAAAGGTTTTCAGATGACACTGCTCTGGTTGGTCTACTTACCCGAGGCAATGACCTGGCCTATAAATGGGAGGTTGAATCCTTTGTCAGCTGGTGTAATGAAAACAAATTTTCGGTGGCAAATGAGTTTCCCCACTGGATTAATAAAGTTTTCTAATCTAATCCTTTTGTGGATGGAGCGCGTCTCATTTCTGCAAATATGACGAAGTTGATTAACAGTCTTAATCCATGACCCAGAGTTCAGATCAGGAAGCAGAAGCAGAGTTGTAGTCTTCCACCTTTCTCTGCACTTCCATTCGAGCAGTTGCCCACCCTTAACCTTAACTCTATAGAGACTGTCTCTATAGATGCATATGGCATTAACATTAAGCATTTGGAGGTCTTCCCACAGAACCCTCTTCTGTCGGACCATTACTTCATAACTTTTGACTTTATACTCCCGGAGTGTACACCGTTAGTCAAAGGTTTCTACACCAGATGTCTAACTGACAGTGCTGTAGCTAAATTTAAAGAAGCAATTCCTTCTGCATTTGCAAAGCAAACTTCACAAAAGCTTGAGAGCATATGGCGTTCCACCAATCTGAAAGAATAACGCTTAGTTTGGCGAGATAATCTTAAAACATATAAAAAGGCTCTCCGTAATGCCAGAGCAGCCTATTACTCATCAGTAATAGAGAAAAATAAGAACAACCCCAGGGTTCTCTTTAGCACTGTAGCCAGGCTGACAGAGAGTCACAGCTCTGTGGAGCCGTGTATTCCTATAGACCTCAGTAGTAATGACTTCATGAACTTCTTCAATGAAAAGATTTGAACTATTAGAGGCAAGATTGATGATCTCTTGCCCTCAACCACTGCCGATCTGTCATCAAGAGGAGTGGCCTTGGAAACGGCTGTATGCCCTGGTGTATATTTGGATAGCTTTTCTCCCATTAACCTTGACCAATTGTCTTCAACGGTTTCTACTTCTAAACCGTCTACCTGTCTCTTAGAGCCCATCCCAACGAGGCTGCTTAAAGACGTGTTGCCTTTAATTGACACCTCTCTGCTGGATATTGTTAATGTGTCTTTGCTAACAGGCCATGTACCACATTCCTTCAAAGTAGCTGTAATTAAACCTCTCCTGAAAAAGCCCACTCTTAATCCAGAGGTGTTGGCTAACTACAGACCAATCTCTAACCTTCCCTTCCTCTCTAAGATCCTTGAGAAAGTAGTCGCAAATCAGTTGTGCGACTTCCTACATCAGAATAGTTTATTTGAGGAGTTTCAGTCAGGATTTAGAAAACACCACAGCACAGAGACAGCACTGGTGAAAATTACAAATGACCTCCTAATTGCATCAGATAAAGGACTCATCTCCGTACTGGTATTATTAGACCGTAGTGCTGATAAAGGACTCATCTCCGTACTGGTCTTGTTAGACCTTAGTGCTGATAAAGGTCTCATCTCTGTACTTGCTCTTCTTCCCGAGGAAGCTGAAACAAGCTGGCCTGCCCCCTACACTTCTGGTTAACTTCTACAGAAGTGTAATAGAAAGCATCATCTGCCAGTGCTTTACTGTGTGTTACTCCAGCTGCACAGCAGAGAACAGGAGGGACCTCCCTGACCTGGAAACCGTGTATGCAGCCGCCTCCAGAAGAAAGCCAGAAACATCTACACAGACATTACACACCCGAGGCTCTCTGTTTGATCCACTGCCATCAGGAAGAAGATTCAGGACTATGAAAACCAGGACTAACAGGCTGAGGAACAGCTTTTTCCCCAGAGAGGTTTCCTCCATCACCCCCACCACACCCACCACCCCACCCAGCTCACACCGGACACAAATAGACAATAACACAACACTTTTTCACTTTTAAGCCATTGCTGCCTCTGTTTTATGTTTTTTTTATTTTTATGTTTTATTTCTAAATGTCTTGTTTTTAAATCAGAATGTCCTGTCTTTAATGTTTTTATACATGTTTTTACCTCTTACTGCTGTACTGACTGAGTTGCCAACTTCATTTCGTTGTATGTTTTTTACAATGACAATAAACATTCTTACCTTACCTTACCTTGTCTTGTTAGACCTTAGTGCTGATAAAGGACTCATCTCTGTACTGGTCTTGTTAGACCTTAGTGCTGATAAAGGACTCATCTCTGTACTGGTATTATTAGACCTTAGTGCTGCGTTCAACACCATTGATCATGACATCCTATTACAGAGACTGGATCAGTCGATTGGCATTTCAGGTACCGCACTAAGTTGGTTTAAATCCTATTTATCAGATTGATCTCAGTTTGTATTTGTAAACGATGAAGCCTCAATGACCACCAACGTTAATCACGGAGTTCCACAAGGTTCTGTGCTTGGACCAATTTTATTTACCTTATATATGCTTCCTTTGGGCAATATTATCAGGAAACACTCCATAAACTTTCATTGCTATGCAGACGATACTCAATTATATCTATTGATCAAACCAGAGGAGACCAACCAGCTCGCTAAAATTCAAGAATGTCTTAAAGACATAAAAACATGGATGACCTGCAACTTCCTGATGTTAAACTCAGACCAAACTGAAGTTATTTTACTGGCCCTGAACACCTCAGAGATCAATTATCTGGCGATGTGGTTTCTGTAGATGGCATTGCCCTGGCATCCAACACCACTGTAAAGAATCTCTAGTTATCTTTGACCGAGACTTGTCCTTTAACTCCCACGATTACTGCAACTCCTTATTATCAGGCTGCTCTAATAAGTCTCTTAAGTCCCTCCAGTTGATCCAGAATGCTGCAGCTCGTGTACTCACAAAAACTAAGAAAAGAGATCACATTACTCCTGTATAAGCTGCTCTGCACTGGCTCCCTGTAAAATCAAGAATCACATTTAGGCTGCTGGGGGATGTTTTAGGATACACTGAGCACCTATCTCCTCTTCTCTCTCTCATTATGGATGAATTTACATCTCTCCATTGCACCTTATTAACTCTGCTTCCTCCCCGGAGTCGTTGTGACTTCACGTCTCATAGGGTCCATTGGACCTGGTGGTGTCTGAAGCTGGTCCTGGGTCCTGCCTCCTTGCCCCTGCTTCCTGCATCCAACCTCTTGCCTAGACCTTGTCGTATCTTTCAAGCGGCAGTGATGTTGAAGAATGAGGATGAAGGAATCTCCGCGGACACTGTTCTTTCTGGTATAATGGAGTTTATTACAGAGAGGAATCACAGGTCCTAACGAGCGACTAGTCAGCCCGGAGACTTCGCAGTCAAATGGAGAGTCTACTGAGACTGCACCGCAGCTCAGTTATATACCCACTTTGTCGTGCTCAGCTCCTGAGATCCATAACGTCACTCAGGAACCCCCCATCTAAACACTTATCTTCCAGACACAGGAAGAAGTATCCTATCAGGATTTGGACATAACAGATGTGGTCGCACAAAGGCCTCTAACACATAACCTCCGGGCACAGGAACAGACCCCCCCTCCAACAGGTCAAAGGGCATTCTTTTGAGGGGCCACTGACCAAAAACACATGTGAATCGGTATGTTGGAAATCGATCTTTTAAGGAAGCGGAGAATACACCACATATTTCCCCCCTTCGAGACTAAACAAAGTCTCGACCAACAAACAAAAGAAGAAAACATATCTGTGTATAATTATGACAAAAATAGCAACCACAATAAAGCAATTGTATGGAGTGTAAAAAGTGAGAGTGAAAAACCTGTTAGGCAGCTATCTTTCTTGAAATCTAATATTACTATTGAGTAATGTCCATTAAACAATGTATACAGGAAAATTCTCTCACGGCTCCTCTGCCAAGGCAACCTTTCATAGTACTCCATACTCCTGAAATGCGGAATATTAGCAAATTATGTAAGGAAATTACTTAAGCAAATACATATGGAACTCTCAGCAAATCAAAACAAAATAATGTCCAGGCTGGTCAACCCATCGAACCTCCAAGTGGACCTTTTCCTGCCTACGCCCACTTTCCCTGAACATCGAGCAAAGAAAACATCCGAGGTCCCATCTATATTTACCCAACAAAAACATCATTTCCCAAACAATTGGCACATAAAGAAGAAAATTCATTTTTAATACTACTAATGTAACATATAGGATAAGACATAAGAATGTATAACACTGCAGTTTCTCAGCAGCCTTGACTCTCAGTTGTAGCATCGACGACGTCTTGAATCTGGATGTTGTGTCATCAGTCCTTGTTCAGAGTCCTTCAGATCATTCTTATTGTTCATGTTTGATGTGTCTTGAATCCATTCAACGCATCGGAGTCCCATAACAATCCCCAATATGTTCTAGAATGAAAGAAAAGAAAACCAGTATCTTTTGCATACAGAACAGATACAAATTAAAACATCAAATACAGATTAACACTTACACACGTACATCCATCCATCCATCCATTATCACCCGCTTATCCAGGGTCGGGTCGCGGTGGCAGCAGGTTCAGCAGGCCGACCCAGGCCCCCCTCTCACCCGCAACACTTTCCAGCTCATTCTGGGGGATCCCGAGGCGTTCCAAGGCCAGCCGGGAGATATAATCCCTCCAGCGTGTCCTCGGTCTTCCCCGGGGCCTCCTACCAGTTGGACGTGCCCGGAAAACCTCTAATGGGAGGCGTCCAGGAGGCATCCTGACTACATTACATTACATTACATTACATGTCATTTAGCTGACGCTTTTATCCAAAGCTACTTACAATAAGTGCATTAAACCGTGAGTCCAAACTCAGATGCCCGAACCACCTCAGCTGACTCCTTTCGACACGAAGGAGCAGCGACTCGACTCCAAGCTCCCCCCTGATGTCCGAGCTCCTTACCCTATCTCTAAGGCTGAGCCCGGCCACCCTACGGAGGAAGCTCATTTCGGCCGCTTGTATCCGAGATCTCGTTCTTTCGGTCACGACCCAGAGTTCGTGACCATAGGTGAGGGTTGGAACGTAGACCGACCAGTAAATGGAGAGCTTTGCCTTCCGGCTCAGCTCCCTCTTCACTAAGACGGACCGGTACAGCGCCTGTTTTACTGCTGCAGCCGCACCGATCCGCCTATCGATCTCCCGCTCCACCTTACCCTCACTCGTGAACAAGACCCCGAGATACTTGAACTCCTTCGCTTGGGGTAGGCAGTTTGCCCCCACCTGGAGGGAGCAATCCGCCGGTTTCCGGCAGAGCACCATGGCCTCAGATTTGGAGGTGCTAACTCTCATCCCTGCCGCTTCGCACTCGGCTGAAAAACGCCCCAGTGAATGCTGGAGGTCACAGTCCGAGAAGGCAAACAGGACCACATCATCCGCAAACAGCAGAGAGGCGATCCCGAGACTCCCGAACCGGATCCTCTCCGCCCCCTGGCTGCGCCTAGATATCCTGTCCATGAAGGTCACGAACAGGACCGGTGATAAAGGGCAGCCCTGGCGGAGGCCAACACCCACCGGGAACGTGTCTGACTTACTACCGAGGAGACGAACACAGCGCCTGCTGCAGGCGTACAGAGACCGGATGGCCCGTGCCAACGGGTCCGGCACCCCATACTCCCGCAGCACCCCCCACAAAAACCCCAGAGGGACCCGGTCGAAAGCCTTCTCCAGGTCTACAAAGCACATGTAAACTGGTTGGGCAAACTCCCAGGACCCCTCCAGTAATCTTGCGAGGGTAAAGAGCTGGTCCACTGTTCCACGACCGGGACGGAATCCGCACTGTTCGTCTTGAATCTGAGGTTCGACAAGCGGTCGGAGCCTCCTCTCCAGCACCCTGGCATAAGCTTTTCCCGGGAGGCTGAGCAGTGTGATACCACGATAGTTCGAGCACACTCTCTGGTCCCCCTTCTTGAAGATGGGAACCACCACCCCGGTCTGCCAGTCCATGGGCACTGTTCCCGACCCCCATGCGACACTGAAAAGGCGTGTCAACCAAGACAGCCCAACAATGTCCAGCGCTTTCAGCATCTCAGGGCGGATCTCATCCACCCCTGGCGCCTTGCCACCAAGGAGCGTTTTGACTACCTTAGCGACCTCTGCCAGGGATATGGGTGAATCCACCCCAAAGTCTTCCGGCGCTGCCCCCTCTCCGGGGGACATGTTGGCCGGGTTTAGGAGTTCCTCAAAGTGCTCTTTCCACCGCCTGACGATGTCCCCAGTCCAGGTCAGCAGTTCCCCCCCCCCTGCTGAGAACAGCCTGGGGTAGACCCTGCTTTCCCTTCCTGAGCCGTCGGATGGTTTGCCAGAACTTCCTTGAGGCCAACCGAAAGTCCTTCTCCATGGCCTCCCCGAACTCCTCCCATGCCCGAGTTTTAGCCTCCGCGACCATCGTCGCTGCAGCCCTTCTGGCCCGCCGGTACCCGTCAGCTGCTTCAGGAGACCCCTGGGCCAGCCAGGCCCGAAAGGCCTCCTTCTTCAGTTTGACGGCTTCCCTCACACACGTACATGTGAAATTATAAATCACATTGTCCATTTCTTCCCCCCCTTCGAGACCACACAGAGTCTCGAAAGAGTGAAACAAAATCAAAACTACAGACTAACCAAGTAATAACAGAGGTATGTGTTAGGATTAAAATACCATCACACATTCAAAATGGATATTCCTCCACCAGTTCGATCCTAATCCTTTCGTCTTCATCAACGTCCGTATCATCACCATGTAATAATGGCATCTGAGTTTGATCGCCTGGCATCACAACTCCAACCCATCTCATTATCATAGCCTTTGCAAAGGTCAACAATAGCGTACAAAAACAAAACATCACACACAATGACAGAACGAGTACTGCCACAACCTGTACTAATACTGCTCCTAATGGCCCTAATTTATCCTGCAACCAAGCATTTGCAGACCATCCAGCGTTTTCCGACGGGCAAAATGCATCTCTTATAAGCTTCAATGCATCTACGACACTAGTCATATTATCAGAATTATCAGGAATCAAAGTGTAGCAAGCCTCCCCAGTTAAGTTCAAAGTCACACAAAGGCCACCTTGTTTGGCCAAAATATAGTCAAGAGCCATGTCATGTTTTAGCAACGTCAGTCTGTGGCTTCTCTGAGTCTTTGACAAATATTCAAACCCTCTTATGGTTTCGTTCGTAAAACCCTGTAAGGTGTAGGTAATGTTATCGATGTGATCTGCCAAGAATGTCACCCCATACCATAGGAATAATCCTATTCCCCACTTCTCTGCTATACTCACTCTCCAATGGTATGATTCCAAATTGTTAAATTGTGCCATCTCCCGTTTCGTCCTACTTCTTGGAGCGTCCTTAGATTGGACCCCATCTGGCCTTTTTCCCTTTTGGATAGTAAGGACCTCATATGGAAGTTTCAACATTGCCATATAACAGCATCCTGTCCACCCATATGGTAGAAATATGTATGCCTTATCATCACAAACCCACCAAATATCCTTGAAATTCCCTATAGTCACATTCCCAGGCATCTTTGATCCTTCACCCTTAAAGTTTTACCCTTTTTGTTGTGTGGTACATCAAAAGTTACTTCATATGAATCATTACTAGACCAATGTTCATGTTTACCCAAGTCCATCATATATTTATCACAATCTGATATCCCCATAAACATTCCCAGCCCATCATAAGTGGTATTCGAACAAAAACAGCTATCAGCTCGAACTGATGTCACTTCCATTATTTCCGGGACCGCCGTTCTGATATTTTCATGCTGATCGAGTAAATTTACATATGATAATCCTTTCAACCAAGAACAAGTAAATCTCGGCCTAAACAGACGTATTGACCAAGCCATTATTGCATCTCTTGCTGACTGCTGCTGATACAACAGCCATGATAGTGCATAACTTTGACAAATAGCGGTTAGTGGTTCTGGTGTAGTCTCTAAAATTGAAGGCCATGAGTTTGGCGTTAGGACTTTTACTTGACATGGACCATTCAAATTCACAACCGATCTTACGGAATGAGTTAATTGCTGGAACCATAAGTTCCTACTTGCCCAAGGGTCTGCAATCTGTAACACTGACGGATCAAACCCGAACGCCCTCCATTTAGTTTCTCTCTTTTGTAATGCATGGTATTGACCAGTCATGTATTCTGGTGTCTGATCAGAGTCAGAAAAGTTATTATCTACGTCTGAAATAGTCCTCTGAGCTGTTACAGATGAATCTACATAATTCTCTTCTATCATCTGTTCTCTAACTTCACCAATCTCATTATTACTGTTCACACTAGGCTCTATTTTGAACATTAGCTTCTGGGTTACATTAATCACATCCTTACCTGTCGAAGATGTCACGTTGGATGTCTGTGTTACATTTACAAATGTCGTAGAAGCCAAAGATGTCGTCACTGTTGTAGCCTTCATTCCCTTCAAAGTCATAGCTAGAGTAGTAGTCTGAGTTGTTGTATGAACATTCTCAGTTGTTTCTGGACCTAAAGTACCAGACTTCATATATGTACTATTCACCCTTGGACATAACATAACACATAACCTCCGGGCACAGGAACAGACCCCCCCTCCAACAGGTCAAAGGGCATTCTTTTGAGGGGCCACTGACCAAAAACACATGTGAATCGGTATGTTGGAAATCGATCTTTTAAGGAAGCGGAGAATACACCACACCTTCCCAATGGCCCTGCCTCCTTCTCTGTGCCTCCTGCCTCAAAGGCCTGACCTCATTGCCCCCCCCTTCCTTCTCCTCTCTTCCTCATTCTGTTTCATGGATTGTGGAAATCTGGATCGTGATCCATGCCTACTACTAATTATTCATACATTCAGTCATATAAATTGAATGTTTATGTAACTCTGTAACGTTGTTCATCTGGTCACATAACATCTATTGCTTCTGTCCATCCGGGGAGAGGGATCCTCCTCTGTTGCTCTCCTGAAGGTTTCTTCCCTTTTGCCCTGTGAAAGAGTATTTTCTATTTTTTGGGGAGTTTTTCCTGATCTGATGTGAGGTCAAAGGTCAGGGATGTCGTATGTGTACAGATTGTAAAGCCCTCTAAAGACTCCTACATTATCATCATAGTCACGATGATGTACTTGTGCCAAATACCACAATAAAGTCCAGTCCCAAGTTACTCGTCTTGAGATATTGGCCAATCAGTGATGATCATTTAGCCCAGCACAGCTTCAGACTATAAAACAAAGTAGTCCTGGTATTGTGAAAAGCCAGCGGTGTCATATTCTACATTAATATTACATGCATTTCGTTATGAAAAGGGCAAACTGAAGCCGCTGTGGAATACAATGTCGTGCATGTCATACATGGCTCCCACCACTAGAGGTCAGTGACGTCTTCTTCAACAGTCGTGGTAAAAGAAGTCCTTCCTACCAGAGTTGAGGGTGAGTACTGGTTGTGGTGGTATGTGGAACCAACACAACAACCCTTGATAGGATCACGATAACAACAAACAAACTGCTGAGCATTAGACTCGTTTGGTTGTGTCCTCTGCTGGTTCCTCCAATAACAAACTCATAATCGTGTCCATTAATAACAGACAGGTCACATGGCTCAGATGCTGCTTCACGGGCTCTCGGCTAAAGGGGAGAAGGCTTCACATGGTGCAGCTAACAGCTGTTTTAATCATCCATGTCCTGTGTTCTCTACCGTCATGTTGTTTAGTGTATTGACCTTTTATGATGATTGTAATGTTTGTAAAGTGTCTTTGAGTATTTTAAAATGTATTATTCTTATTACTGAGATTAAAGATGAATGAATTAGGGATATCTGTAATGAATTGACTTGAGAACAGACCAGGAAACAACATTTTAATGGGCGGATTGTCACTAACTTCCTGCTTTAACAGACACAATCAGGTCTTTGTTGGTCAACAAACACAAGATCCAATGTCTAAACATTAGTGTTGCTTCTCACCTGAGAAACGGAGGTTACTGATTGGATCTTTCATTCTGTTCCCAGATCAGTTTCCTTCACTTCACTTTTCTGCACAACAACATAAATAAATGGCATCACGCAGCTTTAATATCTCTCAGGTGAATGAATGTCAGAGCAGTTCTGCCAACATAGTTATATTACACTTTATTCATTTGTTTTTATTAACCTACACATATTTATGTTTTCATTGTATCCCTGTATTTTAACTTTTTTAACTTTTATGTCTTAGATTATCACTTTGACGTGCAGGATTTTCTTTTTATACATATTAAGTTATCGGAGGTAAATTGTATCTCACAACTGTTTCTCTGTATTTTAACTGACTTCTATTTCAAGACATCTCAGGAGGAAATATTTCACTTTTGACTTTTATTCTAGTGACTTTACAGAACGAGGGATCAGTTAATAAGATATGATGCTGTGCTGTAGATTAAACTATGCAGCAGTATATCAAGCCATTCAAATCTGCTCCACCTCCAACAGCTGTTACTAAACTACAATATTACTCATAAAAGATTCAGTAATAATATTCCAATAACATGGTGATCAAATATTACACTCTGCCCAACGAGTATTTCACTTTTATTATTTTATGCTAATACTTTTTAGATTTGGATACAGGACATTTATGATTTATGAACAGATAATAAATCTTTTATATATATTATATGACCACTCTGCCCAAGAAGATACGACAATTTATAGTTTTTTTAATATATATATACCAGATTTTTAACCAGATGGCACTTGTAATGTTCTGTGTGTTATGGACCTCTTTTGTCTTCGTGGGCGTGAATGAGACAGAGAGACAGACAGACAGGTCGCAGCGTCACAGACAGACAGGCAGACAGACAGGTCGCAGCGTCACAGCCCTGTGTGTCGGTCGGGACCTAGCGTTAGCTGCGGTGTAAGCTGCGGGGGAGAGGCGGTTCTTGAAGGCGTGGAAACCCACTTGACGTTACCGATAACGGGATATCGATCCCAAGTGATCGGTGCCGATGAAACGACCCGTCTCGTGTGGACCCGGAGGAGAAGAAGAGACTTTTACAGGTGAGCGAGCTCCTTTGAATCCAAGCTGACGTGAGAACGTGTAGCTACAAGCTAGCGCTCGAGAGTTAGCTGACGCTAGCTAGCTGACTTAAACAGGAGCAGTTGATGAACACATACAGCCAGCAACAACAACAACAACAACAACAACAACAGCAGCAGCGTTCCCCGGTGCTCGTGTGGTGTCTGTTCATGTTGTACCGGTGACGTTTATCTGTGGCTGCAACATGACACGTCCAGTTAGCTCGCTAGCTAGCTGCTAACCGCCCAATCATGTTGGAGTCCTCCCTTTATGTAGGTGTATTAACCCCATAGAGTAAATATATATATATATATATATATATATATATATACACATACATACATATATATATATATATATATATATATATATATATATATATATATATATATATATATATATATATGTATGTGTGTGCATATATATATATATATATATTATTTTCAATTCAATTCAGTTTATTTTTGTATAGCCCAATATCACAAATTACAAACTCCCCTCAGAGGGCTTTACAATCTGTACACATACGACATCCCTGACCTTTGACCTCACATTGGATCAGGAAAAACTCCCCAAAAATAACCTTTGACAGGGAAAAAAGGGAAGAAACCTTCAGGAGAGCAACAGAGGAGGATCCCTCTCCCCGGATGGACAGATGAATAGATGTCATGTGTACAGAATGAACAGCATTTATAAAGTTACATAAACACATTACATGAATATGACAATGTATGAATGAAACTCCAATCCATGAAACAGAAGGAGGTAGAGAGGAGGGGGGGCGGGGCATCAGCAGGGCCAATGGGAGACCGGCTCACCAGCATCAGACACCTCCAGGTCCAATGGACCCTATGAGACGTGAAGTCACAACGACTCCGGGGAGGAAGCAGAGTTAATAAGGTGCAATGGAGAGATGTAAATTCATCCATAAGGAGAGAGAGAAGAGGAGAGAGGTGCTCAGTGTATCCTAAAACATCCCCCAGCAGCCTATAAGCCTATAGCAGCATATCAAGGGGCTGGACCAGGACAAACCTGATTCAGCCCTAACTGTAAGCACTATTAAAGAGGAAAGTCTTAAGTCTATTCTTGAATGAGGTGACTGTGTCTGCCTCCCGGACTGAAAGTGGAAGCTGGTTCCATAAAAGAGGAGCTTGATAACTGAAGGCTCTGGCTCCCATCCTACTTTTTAGGACTCTAAGAACCATGAGTAGCCCCACAATGAGTGCAGCTCTCTAGTGGGGCAATATGGTACTACAAGCTCCTTAAGATATGATGGGGCATCACCAATCAAGGCTTTGTAGCTGAGGAGAAGAATTTTAAATGTGATTCTTGATTTTACAGGGAGCCAGTGCAGAGCAGCTAATACAGGAGTAATGTGATCTCTTTTCTTAGTTTTTGTGAGTACACGAGCTGCAGCATTCTGGATCAACTGGAGGGACTTAAGAGACTTATTAGAGCAGCCTGATAATAAGGAGTTGCAGTAATCTAGTCTGGAAGTAACAAACGCGTGAACCAGCTTTTCTGCATCTTTTTGAGACAAGATGTGCCTTATTTTTGAAATGTTACGTAGATGAAAAAATGCAATCCTTGAGATTTGCTTAACGTGGGAGTTAAAGGACAAGTCTCGGTCAAAGATAACTAGAGATTCTTTACAGTGGTGTTGGATGCCAGGGAAATGCCATCTACAGAAACCACATCACCAGATAATTGATCTCTGAGGTGTTCAGGGCCCAGTAAAATAACTTCAGTTTTGTCTGAGTTTAACATCAGGAAGTTGCAGGTCATCCATGTTTTTATGTCTTTAAGACATTCTTGAATTTTAGCGAGCTGGTTGGTCTCCTCTGGTTTGATCAATAGATATAATTGAGTATCTAAATCCTGACTGAAACTCCTCAAATAAACTATTCTGATGTAGAAAGTCACACAACTGATTTGCGACTACTTTCTCAAAGATCTTAGAGAGGAAGGGAAGGTTAGAGATGGGTCTGTAGTTAGCCAACACCTCTGGATTAAGAGTGGGCTTTTTCAGGAGAGGTTTAATTACAGCTACTTTGAAGGAATGTGGTACATGGCCTGTTAGCAAAGACACATTAACAATATCCAACAGAGAGGTGCCAATTAAAGGCAACACGTCTTTAAGCAGCCTCGTTGGGATGGGGTCCAAGAGACAGGTAGACGTTTTAGAAGTAGAAACCATTGAGGACAATTGGTCTAGGTTAATGGGAGAAAAGCCATCCAAATATACACCAGGGCATACAGCCGTTTCCAAGGCCACTCCTCTTGACGCCATATGCTCTCAAGCTTTCATGAAGTTTGCTTTAGGTCGCGGGTCTGAGGGTTATACCAGGGAGCAAACCTCCTTTGCCTCACTGTCTTTTTCTTCAGAGGGGCTATCGAGTCTAGTGTCATTCTCAGTGAGCCTGTAGCACTATCGACAAGATGATCAATCTGGGACGGACTAAAGTTAGCACAGGAGTCCTCCGTCACATTGAGACGTGGTATTGAATCAAATGCAGAAGGAATCTCTTCTTTAAATGTAGCTACAGCACTGTCAGTTAGACATCTGGTGTAGAAACCTTTGACTAACGGTGTACACTCCGGGAGTATAAACTCAAAAGTTATGAGGTAATGGTCTGACAGAAGAGGGTTCTGTGGGAAGACCTCCAAATGCTCAATGTCAATGCCATATGTAAGAACAAGGTCGAGGGTGTGGCCAAAGCAGTGAGTGGGTTTCTGTACTCTCTGACAGAAGCCAATCGAGTCCAACAATGAGATAAATGCAGCACTAAGGCAATCATTATCAATATCCACATGAATATTAAAATCTCCTACAATAATAACCTTATCAGTTTTAAGGACTAAACTTGATAAACACTCTGAAAATTCAGATATAAATTCAGAATATGGACCTGGTGGCCGGTACAGTATAACACATAGGATTGGCTGTAATGTTTTACAGGTTGGATGTGAAAGACTAAGAACAAGGCTTTCAAATGAGTTGTAGTTTAGTTTAGGTTTAGGATTCATTAATAGGCTTGAGTCAAAGATGGATGCTACTCCACCTCCTCGGCCGGTGCCTCGAGGAATGTGAGTATAAATATGACTTGGAGGAGTTGATTCATTTAGGCTGACATATTCTTCATGGCTCAGCCAGGTTTCAGTAAGACACAATAAATCAATGTGATTGTCTGATATTAAATCATTTACTAATACAGCTTTAGATGACAGAGATCTAATATGTAGGAGTCCACATTTAATTATCCTGTTTTGTTCCACTGTGGCAGTAGTGATGTTAACCTGTATGAGGTTATTTAGTATGACTCCTCTTCTGGTTACTTTTGATTTAATTAATTGAAGTGGCCGTGGGACAGACACAGTCTCTATAGAGTTAAGGTTAAGGGTGGGTAACTGCTCGAATGGAAGTGCAGAGAAGGGTGGAAGACTACAACTCTGCTTCTGCTTCCTGATCTGAACTCTGGGTCATGGATTAAGACTGTGTATATATATATATATATATATATATGTATATATATATATATATATATATATATACATATAATATATATATATACATATAATATATATACAGTGGGTACGGTAAGCATTTAGACACCTTTATATGTTTCACTCTGTTTCATTGCAGCCATTTGCTCAAATCAAAAAAGTTCATTTTGTTTTTCATTAATGTACTCAGCACCCCATCTTGACAGAAAAAAACTGAAATATCACATGGTCATAAGTATTCAGACCCTTTTGAGCTAGTACAGCCATGAGTCTTCTTGGGAATGATGCAACAAGTTTTTCACACCTGGATTTGGAGATCCTCTGCAATTCTTCCTTGCAGATCCACTCCAGTTCGGTCAGGTTGGATGGTGAACGTTGGTGAACAGCCATTTTCAGGTCTCTCCAGAGATGCTCAATTGGGTTTAGGTCAGGGCTCTGGCTGGGCCAGTCAAGAATGGTCACAGAGTTGTTCCGAAGCCACTCCTTTGTTATTTTAGCTGTGTGCTCAGGGTCATTGTCTTGTTGGAAGGTGAACCTTCGGCCCAGTCTGAGGTCCAGAGCACTCTGGCCGCATTCATCTTTCCTTTAATTGCAACCAGTCGTCCTGTCCCTGCAGCTGAAAAACACCCCCATAGCATGATGCTGCCACCACCATGTTTCACTGTTGGGGTTGTATTGGGCAGGTGATGAGCAGTGCCTGGTTTTCTCCACACATACCGCTTTGAATTAATGCCAACAAGTTCAATCTTGGTCTCATCAGACCAGAGAATCTTATTTCTCATAGTCTGGGAGTCCTTCATATGGGCTTTTTATATGTCTTGCCCTGAGGAGAGGCTTCCGTTGGGCCACTCTGCCATAAAGCCTGACTGGCGGAGTGCTGCAGTGATACTTTGTGGAACGTTCTCCCATCTCCCTACTGCATCACTGGAGCTCAGCCAAAGTGATCTTTGGGTTCTTCTTTACCTCTCACCAAGGCTCTTCTCCCACGGTTGCTCAGTTTGGCTGGACGGCCAGGTCTAGGAAGAGTTCTGGTTGTCCCACACTTCTTCCATTTAAGGATTATGGAGGCCACTGTGCTCTTAGGAACCTCGAGTGCTGCAGAATATCTTGTGTAACTGTGGCCAGATCTGTGCCACCATTCTGTCTCTGAGCTCCTTGGGCAGTTCCTTGGACCTCATCATTCTCAGTTGCTCTGCCATGCATATAGACAGGTGTGTGCCTTTCCTAATCAAGTCCAATCAGTTTAATTAAACACAGCTGGACTCCAATGAAGGAGTGGAACCATCTCAAGGAGGATCAGAAGAAATGGACCGCATGTAAGTTAAATATGAGTGTCACAGCAAAGGGTCTGAATACTTATGACCACTTATGATCTTTTTAATAAATTTGCAAACAGTTCTGTTTTTTTCTGTCAAGTTGGGGTGCTGAGTACATTAATGGGAAATAAAATTAACTTTTTTGATTTTAGCAAATGGCTGCAATGAAACGAGTGACACATTTAAAGGGGTCTGAATACTTTCTGTACCCATTGTATATGTGTATATGTGTGTGTGTATATATATATATATATATATATATATATATATATATTTTTTTTTTTTTTAATAATACGTGTAGATGAAGGCGCTTCACCACCGGCAAAGAGAGCACGAGTGGTGGGAAGCGATGTCATCAGACGAAGGGGACATGATGCACAAGTAATGGAGACATCCAAATCAACATGAACAAAGTGGAGTAGCAAGTGCATTGTCATGTTTGTTATTTTAATGGCAACTTTTACAAAATGAGCAATGTGAATGAATGAGATTGTGCGAGATCTAAAGTTAGCTAGGCTAATAAACGCGATGTTCCCAATGCTGTTTGTCTGTTGCTCAGCAACAGCCCCACACATGGTGACTATTTTCTCTCGGCTACTGAAATGCGATACACAACGTTTGGTGGCTACAACTATTTTGTGCTGAAAGGCAGCTTACTATTTACTTACTATTTATAATGTCGCTGGCAACCGTATTATAAAAGCAAAAGTCCTGCCTATCGAACCTTATTGCTTAAATATATATCTATATATATATATAGTTGTTAAACAGAATGGTTCTTTCAGAAACATATAATAAATATGTCATATAGTAATAATATACCATACATATCTATCTATATTTACGTATAATAAGAATAATACATCCAATTTATATAGCGCTTTTCAAAACACACAGGCGCTTAAATGTATGTATATGTAGTTACTTGTTTGGCAGAATGGTTTCTTTCGGACTCATAATAAATATATCATATAATAAATCTTAACATATATTTATAAAAAAATGTCATATAATACTAATGACTAATACTAAGTGATAGACGTAATGTGTGTTTAACAGGCCTGTTGATCCGTTACGCTGGTTTTCCAGCGTGAGTCCAACTCTTTTAGTCACACGGTTCTTCAGATACAACCGGAACGACTCGTCATAGAGACTAAACTGTGCGCGTCATCGACCCACAACGTGCACGTGGACCTGTCTGAGTGGACTCTGTGTGGTTCCGCTTCATTGAACACGTCCGGATCGTCTCCTCGTGACGTCAGCGCGCCAGCAGGAGGGAGACGGACCCGAACGGAGCCGAGCGACACCGAGCGGGTCCGAGTGAGCGAAGCGTTTTTAACGGAGTTGTCTGGAGGAAACGTTTCTGTGAGCTCGTGAAGATGTCTAAAGTCCAACAGCTGAGATGTTTAGTCAACCAGCGACTAACTGCGGCTGCGCAAGAGATCTTTGGTCTGTTTGAAAGAACGATAGCAGAGTACGAGGAGGAACTTTGTAGTTCCAGAGAGGAGAACGAGCGACACCGGAAACGACTGGACGCTGTGTTCAACCCGGAAGTCCGGTTACACAGAGCAGGTTGGTCCTTTGTTTCTTTGTCGCTTTAAACTTCATGTACTGAGGTAGAGTTACAGGTACTGTACTAAAGTACTTAAACACGGTCATAGTTTTACTCAGAGGTACATATTGTACTTTTTACTGTACTACATCTCTCAGGCTCTTGGATTTGTGCTCAAACTGTATTCATGTACTCAGATTTAGTTCTTCTTGCTCAGATCTTCTGCTCTCCAGCTTCAGGCTGCGTTTGCTTCACTGGAACGTCCCTGATGGAGGACTGGTTCCTCCTCTTCTGCAGCCCAAGGCTTTATTATATTGTTCTTTATCAATAAAAGGACGATTAATGACAAAAGAGGTCATGCTTCTCTCATTCACAACTAATTCACTTCTTTTTCATTGATAAACCTTTTGAATAATAAAGAGTTTAATATGAGATTCATAAGACATATTAATGTGTGTTATTGTTCTCCAGTAGACCCAGAGCCCCCCCACATTAAAGAGGAACAGGAGGACCCAGAGCCCCCAAACATTTGGAAAGTTCATCCAATGTTTCCACCAAAATGACTTCAGTTCAATGTTGTTCTTCTATATTTGTCCCAGAGTTTGTAACCAAGCTGCAGCAGACTGGTTTTATTTTTAAATAAATATGTGTGTTCATGATTAATGTTTTAATGGAAGTTACATTTATAATGTGTACGTGAAATGTGAAATGAATTGGTTTCATTTATGAAATGTATTGTTCACTGATATGATTTCCACCCTGTTATCTGAGTGTCATTGAACCTCTGGCCGAGGCTATTAGAATACACCTACATGTTAAAGGTATTAACAGTGGGAAAATGGAGCATATTATTTCACTGTATGCAGATGATATACTGCTATTTTTCCATAACCCTAAACAATCAATGTGCTCGAAATAATCTGTGAATTTGGTAGATTCTCTGACTGTAAGATCAATATGGGTAAATCAACTGCCCTACCACTTGGAGGCAGTAGAGACCCGGATAACAGCATAATATCTCCATTTAATTTATCTCCCAATGGCTTTAAATACCTGGGAATCCATGTCTGCTCCCAACTGGAAGACCTGGTGAAGATGAATCTGTCTCCTGTCCTCAAACAGATTAAACTGGATGTACATAGATGGCTGCCGCTCCCAATTTCTTGGCTGAATATACTCCCTAGAATGTTGTACCCCTTGTTCACTGATATGATTTCCACCCTGTTATCTGAGTTTATTTTATGATAATTAAATGAAATCAAGAATTATTAAGCATATCTTTGTGGTTACTTGCAGGTTATGAATTGGCTAAATAAAATAACATAAAAATGGCGTAAAATTTCAATTAAATTTTAGAAGAACTTTTTACAAAATATTGCTTGTTTGTAAATACTGTTTAAAATATATTTTAGGGTAAAGGTGGATTTGTGCTCAAACTGTATTCATGTACTCAGATTTAGTTCTTCTTGCTCAGATCTTCTGCTCTCCAGCTTCAGGCTGCGTTTGCTTCACTGGAACGTCCCTGATGGAGGACTGGTTCCTCCTCTTCTGCAGCCCAAGGCTTTATTATATTGTTCTTTATCAATAAAAGGACGATTAATGACAAAAGAGGTCATGCTTCTCTCATTCACAACTAATTCACTGCTTTTTCATTGATAAACCTCTTGAATAATAAAGAGTTAAATATGAGATACATAAGATGTATTAATGTATTTTATTATTCTCCAGAGCCCCCCGACATTAAAGCGGACCAAGAGGAACCAGAGCCCCCCGACATTAAAGCGGACCAAGAGGAACCAGAGCCCCCCCACATTAAAGAGGAACAGGAGGACCCAGAGCCCCGCCACATTAAAGAGGAACAGGAGGATCTAGAACCTCCCCACATTAAAGAGGAACAGGAGGACCCAGAGCCCCCCCACATTAAAGAGGAACAGGAGGAACTCTGGACCAGTCAGGAGCGAGAGCAGCTTCAAGGGCTGGAGGAGGCTGGTCTCAAGTTCTCATTCACTGTAAAGAGTGAAGATGATGAAGAGGAAGCTCAGTCCTCTCAGCTTCATCAAAGACAAACTGAACACATGGAAACAGAAGCTGATGGAGCGGATTGTGGAGGACCAGAACCAGACAGGAAGTTAGATCCAGAAAGACATCCAGGACCAGATACTGATGAGACTGAGGACAGTGATGATTGGGAGGGGACTGAGGACAGTGATGATGGGGAGGAGACTGAGGAACCTCAGTCAGATGTGAACCCTCAAAACAAAGAAGTACCTGTAAGTGATGTGAACTGTAGTACTGGAAATACATCAATCAGCTCTCCTGAATGTGCTGGAAGCTCTGACCACAAGGGACATCTGGAGAAACCCACTAGCTCCAAAACAGGAGAGAAACCATTTCAATGCTCACTTTGTGACAAAAGATTTGGATTCAATAAGTATCTAAAGAAACACATGACTGTCCACACAGGAGAGAAACCATTTCAATGTTCGCTTTGTGGCAAAAGATTTGGATTCAATAAGTATCTAAAGAAACACATGAGTGTCCACACAGGTGAGAAACCATTTAGTTGTTCCTTGTGTAGTAAAACATTTTCACTTAAGGGAAACCTGAACTTTCACATGACTGTCCACACAGGAGAGAAACCATTTAGTTGTTCAGTGTGTAGTAAAACATTTTCACGTAAGGGAAACCTGAACTTTCACATGATTGTCCACACAGGAGAGAAACCATTTGGTTGTTCTGTGTGTAGTAAAACATTTTCACATAAAGTAAGCCTGAACGATCACATGTTTGTCCACACAGGAGAGAAACCATTTTGTTGTTCCGTGTGTAGTAAAACATTTTCTCTTCAGAGAAACCTGAACGGTCACATGTTTGTCCACACAGGAGAGAAACCATATAGTTGTTCCGTTT
Source organism: Cyclopterus lumpus (assembly GCF_009769545.1). Lineage (NCBI taxonomy): Eukaryota > Metazoa > Chordata > Actinopteri > Perciformes > Cyclopteridae > Cyclopterus > Cyclopterus lumpus. The sequence continues at coordinate 28,904,353 of NC_046968.1, forward strand.
GTCGTAAAACATTTACACAAAAGCAACATCTGAAACGACATTTAGTTGTCCACACTAGAGAAACTAATTAGTCGTGGAGTTTCTCAACAAGATTCTCTTTTCTCGGTTATTCCAAAAATCACAATTTAGTTATGAGAGTCTCTGAAATAAACATGGTTAAACACTTAAAAACTGTCAGGCTGATACAAACTCCAACATAAATCTATTCAGCTGAGATTAAGCTTCACATCAATTTATATTCTTTGATGTCAGTTTCTCTGGTATTGTCTTATGTTTCATGTGTTATGTGTTGTCATGTATATATGAATTTAAATGGTTTTCCATTGTCAAAGTATTTCATGTCCTCTATGCAGCACTGTGGTTTGAGCTGAATTCTCATCGGTGATGAAACTGAGGAACATTTGTAACCTTCTTTCTCTTCAGCAACGTTTCTCTAAATATGTGTGTTCATGATGTTCAATGTTTTAATGGAAGTTACATTTATAATGTTTACGTGAAATGTGAAATGAATTGCTTTCATTAATGAAATGTATTGTTCACTGATATGATTTCCACCCTGTTATCTGAGTGTTATTGAACCTCTGGCCGAGGCTATTAGAATACACCTACATGTTAAAGGTATTAACAGTGGGAAAATGGAGCATATTATTTCACTGTATGCAGATGATATACTGCTATTTCTCCATAACCCTAAACAATCAATGTGCTCAAAATAATCTGTGAATTTGGTAGATTCTCTGACTGTAAGATCAATATGGGTAAATCAACTGCCCTACCACTTGGAGGCATTAGAGACCTGGATAACAGCATAATATCTCCATTTAATTTATCTCCCAATGGCTTTAAATACCTGGGAATCCATGTCTGCTCCCAACTGGAAGACCTGGTGAAGATGAATCTGTCTCCTGTCCTCAAACAGATTAAACTGGATTTACATAGATGGCTGCCGCTCCCAATTTCTTGGCTGAATATACTCCCTAGAATGTTGTACCCCTTGCAAATGATACCCAACAATATCCCAAGTATTTTTTTTATAGATTTGCATAAAACCATTTCTAAATTTATTTGGAAAAATAAACACCCTGAAATGATATTAGAGAAACTCCAACTGCCAGTGGTAAATGGGGGTCTAGCAGTACCAAATGTTCTATATTATTTCTGGTCAATACAACTGAAAGATGTATCAGAATGGGTGGCACAACACCCCAAATCAATATGGTTAGACTTTGAAATGAAAGGATGTAACTAATTATCAAGTGCACCTTTCTTAAATACTGTTAAACAAACACTAGGCACCAGTGACAACTTTATTGTGAGTAACATTCTAAGCATGTGGATTAGGGTAAAGAAGGTGTTTTCTTTCAATAAAAATAGTCTTGTTATGCACTGATTGTTAATAACCCCAATTTGATTCCTTCCTGTATTGCCCCTGGTTTTGAAGAATGGAACACACATGGGATCCAGGTGATAAACGACCTCTATGAAAGTGGTACCATAAAGTCTTTTAATAAACTTCAGGATGAGTATGAGCGGCCCAAAACACAGTTTTTCTGATTCTTAAACTCTGAACCCCGATTCAAAGAAGGTCATGGACCAGATCTGATGGAGTCAGTGATTCACCAAGTCTGCCAGCTGAAGAGGAACAAAACTAAGTCAGTTAACCAATGGAAAACAATCATGTTAAATAGCAAATGAATATGTAGTAGTTGCAAATTATACATAAATTACAAACTACCATATATAGTAGGAGCACATATGACAGAATGTTCTGGCGTATGTTTAAGGTGTAAGCAACATGTTGGCTCTTATGTGCATTTAATTTGTCTCTGTGCAGAAATTAATAACTTGGTTTGAAATTGGGAACCAAATATCGTCCATAATAAAATGTGCTCCATCCTCTCTTATGTATCCTAGGCCCACACACTGCCTCACCTGTAATAAACAGACAGAAGAATCCTCAGTCTTATATGGATTATCTATCCTACAGCATTAGCTTAGCATTGGCTGGACAGCACCACACCATCTGCCTCTAGCTGGCTTCACAATGTCCTACAACTCCTGCCATTGGAAGACTCACACATGTTGTCCAAGGAGACGTGAACAGGTTATTTTCCGTCTGGAACCCTTTTATGAATTTTATTGGCGAGGACGATGCCGAAACCATACGCAGAGGCTTTGCAACCTTGGGACCCAAGTGACTCTGAAGGAATGGGTCAGCAATATTTTACTTATTATGATTTATTGGTTTTGACGGACATAAAAGGGGGTTTCCTGTTCTGCAATTCTGTTTTAGCATTGGTTGTCGATGTGTCTGGCTTCCTGTGTAGCGAGCACGTTGTACATAATCTTCTTTGGGGGGACATTCGACAAGTAGCCTGGATGAGTTGAACATAAAATGGTGGTAAGAATGATATAAATACAATTTTTATAGTAGGTTCAATAAGGAGGATGATGATTTATGATGATTCATGTTCGATTTATATCAGTTGGTTGTTATGCTGTTATGTAATTTTTATTTTTCAGTTTTTTGTTGTCTAGTAATGTGAGGTAATCTGTAACTTGTAAAAACTTAAAATAAAATGATTGAAAGAAAGAAAATTTAATTATTCCAATACCTGTGTATTAAAAACACATTACAAGAGATGTGAATGTCCTGTAACAGGGTGCACATTTGGTCTTGCTCATTGTAACAGGTTTGAGTCTCGGGCAGGCACAAAAGAGGGCAACACACTCGATCTTTAGTGCAGTAATTGGTTTTATTCATTTCAGAACGCTCCAGGCATCTGCTCCCCGGTCTCCTTCCTCATTCTCCAGCTACTCCTGCTCTTAGATGGAAGACAAACAAACACCCAATTGACCCAAGCTGAGGCTGATTACACATCACGGCAGCGTTCCCTGAACCACCCCCCGCTCCACCCACCCTGCAGCTGAGCCTAACCACACCCCGCTGCCACACTAGTATGTAAAGAAATGGTCAACATAGACCATCACATCCTGAGATTGACCAATATATTAGTATTGTAGCTTAACAAGCCCTCTTTCATATGAAATATAGAAATCATGGAAAATAAAATAAATGTTGATAGAAGTAAACCTGGCTGAAATGGCACCGAATAGTAGGAATGAGGAGAAGATGAAGAGCAGGAAGTCAACAGTGACAGCTGCTGACTCATGTCCAGGATAAATTCATTATTAAAAACACATCAACTGGGATTAGAGGAAGGAAGGGAAGATATCCAGCAGCGGCTCCACCTAGTGGCCTCAAACAGGAAGTACAGTAATACTCCACGATTTATTTAACGGGTTTCCTCAGACTGAAATAACAAACTTCCTCATCCACAAATCACATACATTACAAAAAGAATGTGCACATACCTGTTTAAATACTCAAATAGTCTTAATGAGAGCCTTTTAGTGGTCAGAAGACTAGAAAAGAGAAATACAAGTGCAGGTCCATTTACCATGATATATACGTTTAACATGATATATACGTTACATACATTTGCACTGTACAGATATTGCATCGTCAAATTTATACCTTATTTATGTTTTTCTTTTGCCAAACACAATATATTATTCTGACCTTTGAACTCTATCTAGATTCTCGTGTCTCGTGAGAAACTTTACAGTAATATTTTACATAATATTTGTCTGCGTGTTCATAAATGTTTTATATTTTCCTTTGTAAGTAAAGTGTTCATGTTGTCATTATTTTGATCATCAAGAGTTCTTATCTAACTTCTTAACATGTTCTTAAATTCCTCTCCAAATGTTGATTTAGTTCTTAGTTTTTTATTCGTTCCTCCACCTCCAGACAGAAGGAGAACACACGGCCACACAGTTAACTAGCTACTCGTCATCAGCAGTCCAATATGCCTCCTCCTCATCAGACCAGAAGTCCTCGGCGGTGAGGTACTCCTCGCCGTCCCCCGCCCCGTTCTCCAGATGGTTGCTCTGTGGAGCCTCTGACCAATGGAGACCAACGGAGTCCCCGGCCTCCAGACCGCCCAGAGCAGCCGGAAAATGATGGCCAGACATATCTGAAGTGAAGATGAAAGACCTGAGAGACATTAGATCTGGTCAGCTTGGCATTTCTTTATTTACTCATTCATGTTCCGTTACTTCATTTGTTTGATTCCTTTCTGTTGTTCTCTTACATACCTTCAAATGTCGGGCGCAACTCAACCTTTCAGTTCAAACTCTATTTCCTGGTTCTGGAAACTCGTCCGTCTTTCAGAAATAAACAAACATTTTGAAGGACACATGTGATCGTGCACATCTGGATTGTTCTATTCACAAGATATGTTGAACAAAATAGAACATGAACACAAAGCAACATCCCTTCTCACACCTGGTAGAACAACTAGTTAACTGTTAGTTACTAGTTCACTGTTAGTTACTAGCTCACTGTAAGTTACTAGTTCACTGTTAGTTACTAGTTCACTGTAAGTTACTAGTTCACTGTTAGTTACTAGTTCACTGTTAGTTACTAGTTCACTGTTAGTTACTAGCTCACTGTAAGTTACTAGTTCACTGTTAGTTACTAGCTCACTGTAAGTTACTAGTTCACTGTTAGTTACTACCTCACTGTAAGTTACTAGTTCACTGTTAGTTACTACCTCACTGTTAGTTACTACCTCACTGTTAGTTACTAGTTCACTGTTAGTTACTAGCTCACTGTTAGTTACTAGTTAACTGTTAGTTACTAGCTCACTGTTAGTTACTAGTTCACTGTTAGTTACTAGCTCACTGTAAGTTACTAGTTCACTGTTAGTTACTACCTCACTGTTAGTTACTAGTTCACTGTTAGTTACTACCTCACTGTTAGTTACTAGTTCACTGTTAGTTACTACCTCACTGTTAGTTACTAGTTCACTGTTAGTTACTACCTCACTGTTAGTTACTAGTTCACTGTTAGTTACTAGCTCACTGTTAGTTACTAGTTAACTGTTAGTTACTAGTTCACTGTAAGTTACTAGTTCACTGTTAGTTACTAGCTCACTGTTAGTTACTAGTTCACTGTAAGTTACTAGTTAACTGTTAGTTACTAGCTCACTGTAAGTTACTAGTTCACTGTTAGTTACTAGCTCACTGTAAGTTACTAGCTCACTGTAAGTTACTAGTTAACTGTTAGTTACTTGCTCACTGTTAGTTACTAGCTCACTGTAAGTTACTAGTTCACTGTTAGTTACTAGTTCACTGTTAGTTACTAGTTAACTGTTAGTTACTAGCTCACTGTTAGTTACTAGTTCACTGTTAGTTACTAGCTCAGTGTTAGTTACTAGTTCACTGTTAGTTACTAGCTCACTGTAAGTTACTAGTTCACTGTTAGTTACTAGCTCACTGTAAGTTACTAGTTCACTGTTAGTTACTACCTCACTGTAAGTTACTAGTTCACTGTTAGTTACTACCTCACTGTTAGTTACTACCTCACTGTTAGTTACTAGTTCACTGTTAGTTACTAGCTCACTGTTAGTTACTAGTTAACTGTTAGTTACTAGCTCACTGTTAGTTACTAGTTCACTGTTAGTTACTAGCTCACTGTAAGTTACTAGTTCACTGTTAGTTACTAGCTCACTGTAAGTTACTAGTTCACTGTTAGTTACTACCTCACTGTTAGTTACTAGTTCACTGTTAGTTACTACCTCACTGTTAGTTACTAGTTCACTGTTAGTTACTACCTCACTGTTAGTTACTAGTTCACTGTTAGTTACTACCTCACTGTTAGTTACTAGTTCACTGTTAGTTACTAGCTCACTGCTAGTTACTAGTTAACTGTTAGTTACTAGTTCACTGTAAGTTACTAGTTCACTGTTAGTTACTAGCTCACTGTTAGTTACTAGTTCACTGTAAGTTACTAGTTAACTGTTAGTTACTAGCTCACTGTAAGTTACTAGTTCACTGTTAGTTACTAGCTCACTGTAAGTTACTAGCTCACTGTAAGTTACTAGTTAACTGTTAGTTACTTGCTCACTGTTAGTTACTAGCTCACTGTAAGTTACTAGTTCACTGTTAGTTACTAGTTCACTGTTAGTTACTAGTTAACTGTTAGTTACTAGCTCACTGTTAGTTACTAGTTCACTGTTAGTTACTAGCTCAGTGTTAGTTACTAGTTCACTGTTAGTTACTAGCTCACTGTAAGTTACTAGCTCACAGTTAGTTGATAGTTCACTGTTAATTGCTAGTTAACTGTTAGTTACTAGTTCACTGTTAGTTGCTAATTAACTTTTAGTTGCTAGTTCACTGGTAGTTACTTGCTCACTGTAAGTTACTAGTTAACTGTTAGTTGATAGTTCACTGTTAATTGCTAGTTAACTGTTAGTTACTAGTTCACTGTAAGTTATTAGCTCACTGTTAGTTGCTAGTTCACTGTTAGTTGCTAGTTAACTGTTAGTTGCTCATTAACTGTTAGTTGCTAGTTCACTGTTAGTTGCTAGTTCACTGTTAGTTGCTAGTTCACTGTTAGTTGCTTGTTAACTGTTAGTTGCTAGTTAACTGTTAGTTGCTAGTTAACTTTTAGTTAACTTTTAGTTAGCTAGGTAACTGTTAGTTCTAAAGCTTGTATGCCAGCTTTATTGGACACTACAAGCTAACTAGCTAACGTTGACGAGCTAGCTCACCAGCTAATACAATATCCACAAAGATTACACAATGTTGTCAATCTATCGCTGACGTTAGTTGTTAGCTGAGCACCAATGACCATCGCTAGCCAGCTGATTTACATCAGACATCTAATTGCAACTTACATTTACATTTGTATACAATAGCTGGCACCGGTGGCCTGACCTGGACAGCAAAAGCTGTGATTGGCCTGATTCGGCCTAAACCGACGTGACGCATTTCCGGTCTTTTTCCCGGCATTTTTCTTCGGCAATCGCGATTAAAGTGTAAGTGGAATTATTTTATACATATCAAAGAATCTACTTGTCAAATTTCATTAACAAATATGGACGTTTACATGTCTAAATAATACAGGAAAGTTACGTTAATAAGAGAAAGCAGTAAGAACACTCTGGCGATGCTCGGGCGACGATCTTTACTCTTAAAAAGTATTTCTGTATTTTCATCGTACTGCTAATATGAGCTAGCATATGAATCCATTTTGTTGCTAGCTTTACCTTAGCCAATGAAAATATGCCATCGTGTGTGACGTAGACTGTTGTCGAGGGGAGGGAGGGGGCTGGCAGAAATGTTTGGCTGATGAAAAAAATAAATAAAAAGTTGCGTCAGCGGGAAAAACAAACACATAATCGCAGCACCATAAAGGAGGCAGATGTTTGTTTAAAGCTCTGACAACACAAAGGCAGACATAATAACATGTTTTTCATTGTTTTTCATGAGCCAGGCTACATCAAGTATATTCATGCACAATAATCTTACTATTAAATTATGCAAATAATGTTGGTGTGTGTGTGTGTTTGAGAGTGAGAGAGACTGTCTGTACATTTGTTGAAAGTCAGCAGTGGCTCTTATGATTAGAAATGTAGATAAACCTTCAATATAATACAGTGCTAGTGTTATGGTTTGTCTCTGACCCCAAGCGCACGACAACAGCAAGGTTTAGTTCTAGCCGAACACACGGCGTAGTTTATTGAGCACAACAAGTCACTTAGAAAAGAAACACAAAAAACTCAAAGTGTCCCCTTAGTCCACGGGTGATCGAACATCAAACCCCAAAAAATCCAAGAAAATACTCCACACAAAAAAGTCAGCAAAGACACGAGGGAAAGTTCAGTGACGACACAAGGAGGAAAGTCCACGGACATCATGGCACGAACTCGCAACGTCAACACAGACAGTCCTGATCTTTATCCCCCCGAATACAACGAGCTGACGAGCTGCAGCCGTGGGACGAGCTGAGTGGCTTCAGGTGTGAGTTGAAGCGCCCCTGGCTTGTCCCCGCCTCCAAGCCCGTAGCTCCCTGGCAGCGCGCTCTGAGGTACCGGGTGTCACTGTGTGAACGGGCTGAGGAGGGAGTCCGGCTGGCTGAGTCCTGACAATACCCCCCCCTCTACGGGAGCCACCTGGCGACTTGCCAGGCTTCTCGGGATGGGCCTGATAAAAGTCAGTCAACAGTCCTGGGTCCATGATGAGCTGGCGGGACACCCAGCTTCGTTCCTCCGGACCATAGCCCACCCAGTCCACCAGAAACTGGTACCCACGTCCTCGTCGGCGAACATCCATCAGTCGGCGAACCTTCCACTGAGGGTGCCCATCTACGATCTTAGGGGGAGGTGGAACTGGGGCAGGAGGCATCAGGGGACTGTGGGAGACAGGTTTAATTCTCGACACATGGAACACTGGATGGATCCTCATGGAGGTTGGAAGTCTCAGCCTCACCGCTGCAGGACTGAGCACCCTTGTGATCTCAAAGGGTCCAACGAACCGGGGATCCAGCTTCTTAGCGGTTGACTGCAGGGGAAGATCCTTGGAGGACAGCCAAACCTTCTGCCCCAGTTGGTATGCGGGCGCTGGGTTCCAGCGACGGTTGGCTCCTCGGCTGCCACGTTCAGCCGCTCGGAGTAAGGCGGCTCTGGTGACCTCCCAGATACGACGACACCTGTTCAGATGGGTCTGCACGGAGGGAACTGCCACTTCCGACTGCTGAGCAGGAAAGAGCGGCGGCTGGTAACCCAGAGACGCCTCGAAGGGGGAGAGGCCGGTGGCGGAGCTGACCAGGGAGTTGATGGCGTACTCGACCCAGGGGAGGAACCGACTCCAGGAGGATGGTCTCCTGGCTGCCACACAACGGAGCGCAGACTCCACGCTCTGGTTCATCCTCTCAGTCTGTCCGTTTGTCTGTGGGTGATAACCAGAGGAAAGACTGACAGAGGCGCCCAACCCCTTGTAAAATGCTCGCCATACCTGGGAGATGAACTGGGGTCCTCTGTCCGAGACGACGTCCTGGGGGAGACCATGAAGCCGGAACACGTGGCTCGTCAGGAGGTCCGCCGTCTCCAACGCCGAAGGGAGTTTAGGGAGGGCCACCAGGTGCACCCCTTTACTGAAACGGTCCACTACCGTTAGTATCACCGTCTTCCCCTGGGAGGGCGGAAGTCCAGACACAAAGTCCAATGCCACGTGGGACCAGGGACGGCTAGGAACTGGAAGGGGCTGCAGTAGCCCTGCGGGAGCCCGGTGAGAGGCCTTGCTGCGGGCACAAACGGGGCAGGCCAGTACAAAGTCCTTTACCTCGTTCCTCATAGTAGGCCACCAGAAACGGCGAGCCAGAAAGGTGAAGGTGCGGTGGACGCCAGGATGGCAGGCAAACTGGCTAGCATGTCCCCACTGAAGCACCCGGGACCTGACCGACTCCGGAACGAACAGACGGCGTGGGGGCACGCCACTCGGAGCAGGATGGGAGCGCAACGCCTGTCTCACGACTGTCTCGATGCCCCAGGCCACCATGCCAACCACCTTGCCCTTGGGGATGATGGGAACTGACTCCTCAGCAGTCAGGCTCCTCCCTTGGTGTAGTCGGGACAGGGCATCCGCCTTAATGTTGCGGGAACCGGGACGATAGGTCAGAGAAAAATCGAACCGACTGAGGAAGCCGGCCCACCGAGCCTGTCGACCATTGAGACGCTTGGTCGCCCGGATGAAAGTCAAGTTCTTATGATCCGTCCAGATGGTGAACGGCTGCTCAGCCCCCTCCAGCCAATGGCGCCACTCCCCCAGAGCAGCTACCACTGCCAGCAACTCCCGGTTCCCGATGTCGTAGTTCTCCTCAGCAGGAAGGAACCGGCGAGAGAAGAACGCACAGGGATGAACCTTCTGATCCGCCACGGCTCGTTGGGAAAGAACCGCCCCCAAGCCGGTGTCCGAGGCATCCACCTCCACAATGAACTGCCTCTTAGGGTCGGGATGGAGTAGAACTGGGGCGCTGGTGAACCTCCTCTTGAGAGCCAGAAACGCGGCATCGGTAGCTGGGGACCAGATGAACGGCTGGGAGGGAGAGGTCAGCCTGGTGAGAGGTTCCGCCATGACACTGTAGTTCCGGATGAACCTCCGGTAGAAGTTGGCAAACCCGAGGAAGCTCTGCAACTCCTTTCGCGACGTGGGGTTCGGCCAGTCCACCACAGCCTGGATCTTGCGGGGGTCGGCCCGAGTCTGACCCTTCTCCACAACGAAGCCCAAGTAGTCGACAGAGGTTGAGTGGAATCGGCACTTCTCAGCCTTGACGAAGAGCCGGTTAAGGAGGAGACGCTTGAGCACCCGGCGGACGTGCTGGACATGATCCTCGAGGGTCCTGGAGAAGACCAGGATGTCGTCGAGGTAAACGACCACAAACTCGTCCAGCATGTCGCGGAGCACGTCGTTCATGAGCGCCTGGAATACCGCCGGGGCGTTGGTAAGGCCGAACGGCATTACCCGGTACTCATAGTGACCTCGGGGTGTCTTGAAGGCGGTCTTCCACTCGTCCCCCTTCCTGATTCGAACCAGGTGGTAGGCACTCCGGAGATCCAGCTTGGTGAAGATGGTAGCCTGGGTGAGGGGCTCAAGGGTGGAACTCATGAGGGGGAGGGGGTACTTGTTCTTGACCGTTATGTCGTTCAGTTGGCGATAGTCAATACAGGGTCGGAGGCCCCCATCCTTCTTCTTCACGAAGAAGAAGCCCGCTGCCACCGGGGAGGACGACGGCCGAATGAGCCCTGCTGCCACTGACTCCGATATGTACTCGTCCATCGAAGCCTTCTCCGGAATAGACAGGCTGTACAGCCGACTGCTGGGAAGGGAAGCCCCAGGGCGGAGGTCAATTGCACAGTCGTACGGCCTATGTGGAGGGAGCGACTGAGCCCGGGTCTTGCTGAAAACCTCTCCCAGATCGTGGTACTCCGGAGGAATAAAGGAAACGTCCGGGGGAGGGACACTGGGGATTGGTCGGGGTAACGGGCTGGGGGCTGCCTGTAGACAGTGGGCGTGGCAGGAGGAACTCCATTCCAGTATCATCCCAGAGGACCAGGCAATGTGTGGCTCATGCTGTACAAACCAGGGGTGCCCTAGGATCACAGGGGCCAGTGGGGACTGGATCAGGTAGAACTTGCGGTTCTCCACATGGTTTCCCGCCACAGTGAGGGAGATGGGACGGGTGCTCTGGGTGATGCGGGCCAGATGGCGGTTGTCCAGTGCAAAGGCCTCTACGGGCTCCTCCAGTGCTTCTAGCGGGATGTTAGCCTGGGCAGCGAACTCCGAGTCCAGGAAACACTCATCCGCCCCAGAATCGAGGAGGGCCCCCACTGTAATCCGCTGATCCGCCCAGGCCAGGGTGACGCTAATCCGCCGGCTCGGTGGTGCAGGACTACGGGAACAGGAAAGGTGACTCACTAGGATCTCCCGAGGTCCTGGTGAGCCTAATCTTTTGGCCGGGTGGGGCAGCCGCTGATGCGATGTCCCTTCTGGCCACAGTAGTGACACAGGCCTGCCCTGAATCGGGCCTCCCGTTCGGTTGGGCTAAGGCGCATGCGTCCCAGCTGCATGGGTTCCTCGCCAGTCGTCGTCTGTGATGAGGGCAGGACGGGAGTAGGGGGAGTAGGTTGAGCTACGGCGAGGGTCCTCTCCTGTGTGCTGGGTCTGTGGGGGGTGGGAAGGGATCCCCGGAGGACTCGCTCCCGCCTCCTCTCACAGAGGCGTCCATCGATGCGGATGGCGAGGTTGATGAGGTCATCAAGGGAAGAGGACTCCTCCCGTGTGGCTAGCTGGTCTCTCACCGCCTCGCTGAGCCCCCTCCGGAAGGTGACCCGAAGCGCAGGATCGTTCCACCCACTCTCCGCAGCGGCCAACCTGAACTCCACCGAGTAGTCCGCCACTCTGCCACCACCCTGTTGGATACTGCTCAACCGGGCACCGGGGTCCTGACCACTGGCTGGATGATGGAACACCTTACGTAGCTCTGCCACAAACTCCCTATAGGAGAGACAGAAGCTGGCACCCATGGCCCAGGAAGCGGTAGCCCACTGGGCTGCCCGGCCGGCGAGCAGGTTAATCACATACGCGACTCGAGCGGTGTCAGAGGTGAACCTGCTAGGCTGGTGAGCGAAAACCAACTCACACTGCATGATGAAGGTGGCACAAGTCTCAAAATCACCCTCGAACGGTCGGGGGCTGGAGAGGCTAGGCTCCTGTGGTACTGGGTTGGAAACCGCAGGGTTAACCGGAGAGGGATACACAGGGGGCGGGTTCACAGGCTGGTTCAGCGGCTGGGTGGTGAGGGCCATCGTCAACGCCCGCAGCTGTAGCAGGATCTCGGCTTGTTGGTCTGCCGATGCCGCCTGCTGACGAGTCAGGATCTCCACAGAAGCGTGGAGCGGCTGGACCTGGGCTTGGAGGTTCTGCACGGCAATGGAGGCCGCCTCCAGCTGGTGAGAGTGGGTGTTGGTCAGATGCAGCTGCCTACTAAGGGCAACCTGAACAGAGCTGGACAATCCACTCTCTGTGTCGGCTGGGGTCGTCATGGCGAGTTCGTACTGTTATGGTTTGTCTCTGACCCCAAGCGCACGACAACAGCAAGGTTTAGTTCTAGCCGAACACACGGCGTAGTTTATTGAGCACAACAAGTCACTTAGAAAAGAAACACAAAAAACTCAAAGTGTCCCCTTAGTCCACGGGTGATCGAACATCAAACCCCAAAAAATCCAAGAAAATACTCCACACAAAAAAGTCAGCAAAGACACGAGGGAAAGTTCAGTGACGACACAAGGAGGAAAGTCCACGGACATCATGGCACGAACTCGCAACGTCAACACAGACAGTCCTGATCTTTATCCCCCCGAATACAACGAGCTGACGAGCTGCAGCCGTGGGACGAGCTGAGTGGCTTCAGGTGTGAGTTGGAGCGCCCCTGGCTTGTCCCCGCCTCCAAGCCCGTAGCTCCCTGGCAGCGCGCTCTGAGGTACCGGGTGTCACTGTGTGAACGGGCTGAGGAGGGAGTCCGGCTGGCTGAGTCCTGACAGCTAGGTTATATATAAAGTTCATAACATGTAATATTGTTGAGTAAATTTCTCTCTTGTGTGGTTCATGTTCCTGCCTGAAAAGACAGAGCGAAGGAAGAGAAAAGAGTAGAAAGAAACAGAAGAGAAAGATAGGAAGAAGGAGAAAAGAGTAGAAAGAAACAGAAGAGAAAGATAGGAAGAAGGAGAAAAGAGTAGAAAGAAACAGAAGAGAAAGATAGGAAGAAGGAGAAAAGCAACAAGGAGAAAAGAGTAGAAAGAAGCAGAAGAGAAAGATAGGAAGAAGGAGAAAAGAGTAGAAAGAAACAGAAGAGAAAGATAGGAAGAAGGAGAAAAGAGTAGAAAGAAACAGAAGAGAAAGATAGGAAGAAGGAGAAAAGAGTAGAAAGAAACAGAAGAGAAAGATAGGAAGAATGAGAAAAGCAACAAGGAGAAAAGAGTAGAATGAAGCAGAAGAGAAAGATAGGAAGAAGCAGAAAAGCAACAAGAAGAAGAGAACGCAACAAGGAGAAAAGAAGCAGAAAAGAAAGATAGGAAGAAGGAGAAAAGAAAGGTAGGTAACGTGTGTCTGTGTGAGAGTGTTTTCCTTTACAGGAGGACAAAGAAAAGAAAAGATGGATATAGAAAAATCTATTAAATCTGCAATAGTTTAAGGTAAATATATATACATATGTATATGCATGTGGTAAATATGCATGTGTCTATACATGGTGAACTGGCAATTTATAGAATTAATCAACCTTATTAAGACATTTAAAACTAATTTTGAATTTAATTTCTGCCAAAATTAATGTTTTTTTGAAGATGCCAAACATCCGGCAAATCCGGAAGAGGGAGAGGAAGACAAGGAAGTGGTCCCAGGAGGCCATGATGCAGGCCCTACAGGAGGTGAAAGCAGGCAGGCTCACTCTACGGCAGGCAGCCCAGCAGTTTGGGGTCCCGAAGTCCAGCCTGAGTGATCGAGTCAGTGGAAGGGAGTACTCTGACTGTGTCCTGGGTCAGAGGACACTCCTCACCCCTGCAGATGAGGATTCCCTGGTGGAGTACTGCTTGTACTCTGCCAGTTATGGGTTTCCACTGACGAAGCCTCAGGTCCTGGCCCACGCTCTGGCCATTTACAATGAGCGCCATCAGGCAGCACCCAGGACCGTACTTGGCCAGACGTGGTGGATTAACATCCGGGAGCGGCACCACCATCGCCTTACCGCTCGGACCCCAGACATCATTGACCGTGGGAGGGCATCCTGTGCCAAGAGGGGGCCAATGGAGGAGTATTTTAGGCTCCTCACCACCACCCTGGAGGAGCACGGGTTGAGGGAGAAACCCCGTCAAATATACAACTGCGACGAGACGGGGTTTCAGCTGGACTCCTCCAGAAGGAAGGTCATCGTGCCCCGTGGGACTAAACATGCTTACAGGGAGGCCCAGGGAACCAGGGACCACATCACCGTCCTGGCCTGTCTCAACGCGGCTGGGGAGGATGTCTCCCCTTTCATAATTTACAAGGGGGGATATCCAGGGGGCCCCCATAACAAGGAAGGGGTTCCCGATGCCCTCTACGGGAAGTCGCCAGCAGGGTATATTGACAGTGAGCTGTTTAGGAAGTGGTTTGTCGGGCACTTCTTGAAGTTTGCAATGAAGGAGCGTCCGCTGCTGCTCTTAATGGATGGACATCAGTCCCACCTGGATCCAGAGCTGGTCCGGGCGGCACAGAGGGAGGGGGGTCATTCTTTTGTGCCTGCCACCACATACGTCTCACATCCTTCAGCCTTTGGATGTGAGTTTCTTTGGACCCTTGAAGGCAGATTTCTCTGGTGTTACAGGAGATCTGTCGGCAGTGAGCCACTCCTTCTTAGTTTCTAAGAAGGAGTTTTCAAGGGTCCAAGGATCCTTCACCCTCTGGTAGGAACCAGAGGGTGAAGGATCGGAGACTGGTGGTGGCTGGGTTCAGGAGGTGTGGCCTCTACCCTCTGGACCCAATGACCATTGACTGGTCACGGGTCATGCCGTCCAGGCCGCGGCGTGTGCCCTCCTCACCTCCTCCGCCAACCCCATCAGCATCTTCCTGGGCTGGGCCTGATGTCGCCCTTCCCTCCCAACATCCCCTTTCCCCAGCCCCTTTCCCCCATCTTTTGAACCCACCCCCTATACCCCATCCCCAGAACCAACCCCCACCTACCTCTCCTCGTCCTCCTCCCCCTCCCAATCCCAATTCTTACACCACCCATCCCCTGGTGACATCAGGCCGGATTTCACTTGACCTGGCCCACCTCCTGGCCGAAATCAATTATAACCGGCACACTGGTAAGGTCAGGAGGAACGTCACCAAGGCCAGGTTACTGACAGCCCAGGAGATGTCTGATGTGATTGAGGAAGCGGAGGACCGAGCTGCGAGGAGGGAGGCTCAAGCTCTGGCCAGAAAGGCCAGAGAGCAGCAGCGGGCCGAAAACACCGGCCCGGCAGCCACTTCCTCTACTCTGTCTGGCGCCCCAGCCGCAGAAGACCAGTGTCCCTCGGGGCTACCTCAGCCACCGGCTCCGGACTTTCCATCGCCGGTCCCTCATCCCGCTCTGTCCCCTCTTGTGCCTCCCACGGTCCCCGGCTGCCTGCCAGCACATCATCGCTCCCGAGCCTGCCTGCTGAGGGACACCGCCACCATCCCCCGTCTCCTGGTCAGCGCACACTTATTTTCCATTTGGATTCACACATAAATCTGAATGCAGTATGTATTTTAGTATTGTTATAATAAAATATGATTATTATTTTAGAGCCTTCAACATCGGCATCGGGACGTGGCCTCCAAAGACCTTCCTCTCCCTCTCACTGTAAATGCTTTATGTAACCTGAAAAAAACAATATTATAACATGGTGGTGACATTAGTCATGATGAAGACTAAACAAAACATGGTTATGCTTTTTCTGTTATTCATACAGCGCCCCAACCTGCAGAGACCTCATCATCCAGCTCCTCGTCTGCTGGACCCACGACATCCACCGGTAGTGTACTTAATGTTTCTTTGTATGCCAAAATCTGATCATTTTCTTTAATTAAAAGGTTGTTTTTTTAATTCTGTGAATAGGTCACACTCCTGAAGACATGGAGACAGTTTGGGAGTGTGGCCGGTGCAGGGAAGCCGACCCTCCCGAGAGCTCCGAGGGATTGGTGTCGTGGGTCCAGTGTGACCGCTGCCACACGTGGTATCACACCACGTGTGTGGGCTGGGACGAGGAGCTGGATGAGGAGGATTATTTTGAATGTTATTTGTGTCCTGATTAATTTTGTTGTTTTGTATTTTGTTTTTGTCCCTTTTATTTAAATAAATATTTATAATCTTTTCAAAGATTTGCACAAGTCATTTGTCTTTTGCTTTAACAATGTAGCTTTTCAATCATGGATACTTGTGCTTTTAGTTGTAATATAACTCTTACCCTGCACTGTGTTGATAGTAATTGTTATATACAAGATGTGTGTGTGCATACTTGTTAAATTTCATGCAAGAGCTGGTGTTTGTCAACTGACTGACATGAGAAGAGTTTAACAAAACATCCAGCAGATGGTGGTATAGACTCAAATGGAAACTACGGAGCTTTTATTGCATAGTTTGGAGTTGTTGAAGCGTGATATCTTATTGTGAAGGACAGAACAACGATCCCGGATATGTTGACAGCATTTTTGTGACCCTGTAACAAGTTAATATCCCCGAAAAACCAGAAGCGCTGTGTGTTTACTACGACGATAGAAGTTAGGCCGGATCAGGCCAAGCCCAGCGCACGGCTAGTTTACCGGCATTAGCGTCCTTTTACTGGCTCTAGTAAAGGCAAAGCTAACTCAAACAATTAAAACGATATTTAGCTTGAAAGGTAAGAAGTAAAAGCTTAGTTTAACACCATTAAATCAGTTGAAAACCTGATACGATCATTTCTATCAATATTTTAAGTGACATTTTATTCGAATGTTAGCTAAAATCTGGCCGAGACAGGACACCATTCCGTTAGCTGGCGGTAGCTAGCTGACGACGGTAGCTTGCTAACAGTTGATCAGCTAGCTAACGTTACATAACCTAAACATATACCTTTTCAGTTCACATTGACGTTTAATCGTTTTACCGTTACATGCTGGGGGCAAATACAGTTATAAGTTACATCACCTCTAATTCAGGAATTACCTGTTTATTGTTACAAAATCTCTTCAGAAAAAGTGTTTGATTTTCAGTATGGGCGGAGTCAGAGAACTCCTGAATACAAATGTATGAGTCTTTGTCTGGAATTATTGAGATTATTTTATAGCATCTCAAATAATAGGAAATTTAGCTTTTTTAATGTTCAAATGTAGGACTTTTACTTTGAAAATACCTTTAATTTGAACGGCAAAAAAGTTACATTTTCTGTACGTTGGAGTCAGAGATGTCCCGAACACATGTGTCAAGTCATTGCTTGAAATTATTGAGAAAAATAGCTTTATAGTTCCTTAAAGATTTCAGAAATTAATCTATTTGAGTTTTTATATATATAAATATATATAAAAACTAGAATTGATTATATAAAAACTCAAATTGATTAATGTTTTTGGTATGTAAATATATATATATATATACTGTATGTATATATATTAAACTGACTCACTCCACGTCTGTTGTTGTTGTTGTTGTTGTTGTGATCCATCATTTGGAGCCTTCCTCTATAATTTGGGGGACTCAAATTGAATCAATCCATCAAACTCTTTTTCAGCACCTTTTCAAACTGCATTTCAAAGTGATTTTCAGGCATTTGACAGGACTTGATTATGTTGATTATGTTATTACAATAAATTATAATAAAACAATTAATAATAATCAGCAATAAAATGTTGTAACACAAAACCAGATGGCTCTTGTCATGTTGTGTGTTATGGACCACTTTTGTCTGACACAGACAGACAGACAGGTCGCAGCGTCACAGACAGACAGGCAGACAGACAGGTCGCAGCGTCACAGCCCTGTGTGTCGGTCGGGACCTAGCGTTAGCTGCGGTGTAAGCTGCGGGGGAGAGGCGGTTCTTGAAGGCGTGGAAACCCACTTGACGTTACCGATAACGGGATATCGATCCCAAGTGATCGGTGCCGATGAAACGACCCGTCTCGTGTGGACCCGGAGGAGAAGAAGAGACTTTTACAGGTGAGCGAGCTCCTTTGAATCCAAGCTGACGTGAGAACGTGTAGCTACAAGCTAGCGCTCGAGAGTTAGCTGACGCTAGCTAGCTGACTTAAACAGGAGCAGTTGATGAACACATACAGCCAGCAACAACAACAACAACAACAACAACAGCAGCAGCAGCGTTCCCCGGTGCTCGTGTGGTGTCTGTTCATGTTGTACCGGTGACGTTTATCTGTGGCTGCAACATGACACGTCCAGTTAGCTCGCTAGCTAGCTGCTAACCGCCCAATCATGTTGGAGTCCTCCCTTTATGTAGGTGTATTAACCCCATAGAGTAAATATATATATATACATAAATATATATATATACCATAGTGTGAATATAGATATACCATAGTACATATATAATAGTGTATATACATATACATACATCAACATATATATATATATATATATATATATATATAGTGAATCAATGTATATGTAATAATAATACATTTATTTATCTAGCACCTTTAAAAACAGGGTTTACAAAGTGCTCTACATAGAAGCAAGGTAAAAACATAACATCAATACAAGTAAATATTTCAGAAAATACATGAGGCAAAGGAGACAATGAACACAATAGAGGAATAGAAAATTACAAATACAAAATTAAAGCTGCAAGCAGCGATGTGCGGGTCCTCGTTCCTCCTTCACGTCGGCTCAAGCGGCTCGGGAGCGTCTGCGACCGTCGGAGTCAGCGTCTGTGAGTTAGACGTTTTTTACTGCACGGAGCGATGCTGGAAATTATACTGTACTGCAAACAGTCCACCACTTGCTGTATCCACCGTATGGCCCGAGACAACATGCATCAACATAATACATTTTGAAGGGGATCTGATCAATTCCCTTCATCAGGAGTTCAGTAACATATAGTGGCTTGAAATACACAAGAATTACTGGAAAAATCACACAAACTTCCGTGACTTCCGTTACTGTTTAGAGCATGGTTCCAAGAGACTTTCTTTTCAGTTTACATGTTTTACATATGACTACCAAGTTTCATTAATGTAGGTGAAGCGTAGCGCTGGGGCTGCTTAAATTATTGTTTGCAGGGGGCGCTATCGAGCCATATTGCCAATCTGAAGCATTAAAATTGTATCAGGTAACTACATCTTTGACTTTAAACGTGTGTGCTAAGTTTAGTTACGTTTCGAGCATGTTACATTGGTTTATTCGGTCACGGCGAAGGATCAGACTTCGCCGATCAAACTTCGCCGATGCTCCAACTCGCCGCCCTTCAACGAGTCCATACAATTTTCACAGCAAAGCATTATCAAGGTCTTAAGTCTATTCTGACACATTCTGAGAGGGATCTGATTTACCTGTGAGTAGAAGGGTATAAAAGTAGAAATTGCTAAGGTCTCAAGATCACACTGCCCGACTTTGGAATGAATCGGGTTTAAGCTCTAGGAGGAGTTCGCTGTTTTACAACTCCCCAAAACGTGAAGAAAAGGTGAAAAATGTGCCACTAGGTGGCGCTATGACTTGAATTCAAAATTATTATATGGATGTCTTCAGGGTCAGTATTTCATGCCATATGAAAAATATGGAGCAGATTAGATCATGTATGGCCCAGTTATAACAACTTACATTTTCATGGTTTCTTTGAAAGAGGCCCCTACGCACACAGTTTTGAATTTTTAAAATCCTCTGATAACTTTTCATGGCTAAGGTCTCTAGTACACACAGCCAGATTTTGGAATGAATCGGGTTTAAGCTCTAGGAGGAGTTCGCAGTTTTACAACGTGAAAAAAACGCAAAAAATGGCAATATTGAGCGATTTACTGCAGCGCCCCATATCTTCTAATATTATGAAAAAAAATAGGGAACGTTAAGGGACTCAATGTGGACATATGCTAGCAATTTGGTATGGATAGGCCAAGTCATTTGGAAGTTATGTGTCTCTAAATATGAGGCCGCACCCCTTAAAAGTTAATTGGCCCATATCTTCTGAACGCAATGAGATATCAACAATCTTTTGATAACCTTTGATGACGTTGAACCACATAGATTTTCCTGTAGGATCAGACCAAGCGTTTAGGAGAAAATGGAAAAAACGTGTTTTTTACAAAATTCAAAATGACGGAAAATCTAATTAAGCGCATTTTATGGTCACCAGAGACTTTTTTGTAGAGCAGGTCCAAGTGGACATGTGTACCAAATTTCAAGTCAATCGGTCATTGGGTGTAAAAGGGCTGGACTTTTCAAACTCAAGGGGGCGCTATAGAGTAAATTATTTGTACGCAAATGCGAGACCTCCAAATTATCAAATTTTTCGCCAGGCCTGATATGCATGTGAAATTTAAGAATGTTTGGGATATGATAAAGGCCCCAAAAAGGAGTTTCCAGGGAGAGGAAAATAAGAATAACTCTTAGAAAAACAATAGGTTCCTCTACGACGAAGTCGTCACGAGGACCTGCATAAAACTGCATAAAAGGACGACATCTTGGAGGTAACCAAAGCTGTACCAGTCCGGTTTTGGGGAGTGGAGTCAGCAGGAAGAGTAGAGGGTGGTGGGGGAGCTGTAACAGTTCCTAATTTCGTTGCCACCATCTCGCTCTTGGGGACTGTTGTTGTGATGACGAGCTGCAGCGATGCGCTCGGCCGACCAGAGGGAGGGGATGGAAAGCGTGGAGCGATCAGGCCAGGAGCAAACAAACCCTCCGCGGGAGGCTCTGTGGATGCAACGGGGCTGATGGAGTCCGAGCGCCTCGATGGCCGAGACGAACGGAGGAGCTGAGAAGATGTTGAGCCCGAGGAGCTGCGAGGTGGAACACTGCAGAACCATGCCAGCCGGGGAGGACGCAATCGCCAACCACGGACCGGACCACCGGAGCACCAGGACTGCCAAGAGGCGACCAGCCTCAGAGCAACAGCACAGAGCAGGGAGTCGGCCGGCTCGTTGGCAGCCGCTGGCCAGCAAGAGACCGTCGGCCAGCCAGCAAGAGACCGTCGGCCAGCCAGCAAGAGACTGTCGGCTAGCCAGCAAGAGACTGTCGGCTAGCCCGCCAACGCCAGTTGTCCAGGATTGTCAAGGCGGCAGCGGTGGAGATTATCCAACAGGGAGTCGGCTGGCTCGTTGGCAGCCGCCAGCCAGCAAGAGACTGTCGGCTAGCCAGCAAGAGACTGTCGGCTAGCCAGCCAACGCCAGTTGACCAGATCGCAGTGGTGGAGAGCAGTAGCCAACGGCAATCACAAAATAAAAAATAATCCAAGATTTGCAGAATAATTAAATCAGAAGAATGGCTACACTGTTAAATAAAATTAAAAATAATTCAAATGAATGTTAAATTGTAAAAAAGGTAGAAAAAATAAAAACAGTCCTAGACGGAGCGGCGTTAAGTTTTGCCAGCGTCCCCGTTGCCAGGACTACACTGTGAATACACTGAATATGTATTCACACCATAGTGTGAACATGAACGGTTGAACAGGTTCTTCAGAACATGAACAGTTGAACGGGTTCTTCAGAACATGAACGGTTCTTCAGAACATGAACGGTTGAACATGTTCTTCACAACATGAACGGTTGAACATGTTCTTCAGAACATGAACGGTTCTTCAGAACATGAACTTCAGTGCTTCCTCTCACACAGCTGAGCCACATTGGGCTTGAGGGAGGAAGCAGTGGAGACCCTCAGTCTGGCTTGAAGGTGCTCATCAGTGAGTTTGGACCTGTACTTTGACTTATTAAAGTTCATGTTGGAAGAAGAGCTTTTCACACAGATATGTGCTCCCAGAAAGGCTCATGGTCCGCTTGAACATCTTGGAAAGCTCAGGGAAGGTGGGGGCTTGTCTGCTCATCCACTCACCTCCCTGAACTTGGCTTTGAGTTCAGAGTTGCTCTGCAGGTCCATGAGCTCCACATGAAGCACAGGAGAGCATCTTGCACATGGAAGGAGAAGGTCAGCAAACATCTGAAAAGTGTCTCTGTGTGTCTTGAAGTCCTCAAAGCTGTGATCAAATTCCTCCTGTAACTTTACAATGGCATCAGCATACTCCTCACCACTGGTGGTGTGCCCGCATCCACGAGTGCCTTGCATGCTGGGAAATGGCAGAGGTTTGTCTGAGAGAGCTGGGCGTTTTGTGGAGAATGCTCTGACGTTGTCATAGCAGCACTGACAAGCTGCCCCTGGCCTTGTAACTTCTTGTTCAGAACATTCAGCTCCTGTGTGACGTCAACAAGAAAAGCTAAGTCCATGAGCCATTTGGGATCACTTAGCACAGGAACGGCCATCCCATCCTTCTCCATGAAGGCTTTCACTTCTGCTCTCAACTCAAAAAACCTCTTCAAGATGTTTCCCCTGCTGAGCCAACGCACCTCGTGAAGTAGAGCACATCCTCACATGCTGATTCTATTTCCTCCAAAAAGGCGCGGAACTGCCGGTGCTTTAAGCCCCTGGATCTGATATCATTGATGCATTTCACAACGACAGACATCACATTGTCAAACATCAGTCATTTGCTGCAATGTACCTGCTGGTGGATAATGCAGTGCAGAGCAATGGCCTCCACACCCTCCTCTTCCAGTCCATTTATCCTCCCTGTCATGGTAAACCGGCATCCACACAGACATCACAGACATTGTCTGTGCTCTCATCTAGAGCGACTGAATATGCACGGAAATGTTTGGCTTTCTCACGCAGTTGATGGTATATGTTACCTGACAGGTCAGACATGCGCTCTGCCACTGTGTTGGCTGAAAGGCTGATGTTACTAAACTGACCCTTCTTTTCAGCCTGTAACATGCACTTGTTGATGAACTCGCCTTCTTTGAATGGCTTCCCCGCCTTAGCAATCATCTCACTCACCACGTAGCTAGCTCCGACTGCCGCATCACTCTCTTTGCTTGCTTTCTTGAAAAAATGTAGTTGCCTCAGTAGACTTGTTTTAAGATTATTGTCCTCTCTCTCGTCTCCCTGGTATTGTGCATACTCATCCTTCATCCACCACGGAAGAAATAACCACTAGTTCTGCTTTAAACTTGTTGTGGACATCCCACAAACGTCGGAGCATCTAACGCCCTCGTGTTTGGGTTCATAACATTAATATCATATATATATATATAACATCACCCGCAGGCTCACATGGCTCGGTGACGTTCAGAGACTCCGTCTCGATAACTGCCGCTTCCAGCGCTACCAGAGCAGCAGCCAGTTAGATTCACCAACACGACGTCAGTGATGACGGGCGGAGCAGTTCAACGGTGATTGGCTTTTGCAACTCAGCGTTGGGCGAAAGTCCGCGTCATTCACATATGTGCATTGACTTTGCATGGGATCTACTCGCGCAAAAACTCTTTTGGTTGTTAATCCGCGTTATAAATATAAAGCGCCCAGAGCAACGACTCGGCAAAAAGGTGCGTTTTCTTTTTACCAGATTTTACTTCACACAAGAAATATCATTTACGCCCTCTAATCACATACACGCTTGAGTGGGTTTTGAGGGGATTTCACAGAGGTTTAATTGGACCTTTGCAAAGTGTTATAACTGTGTAACCATGGAAACACAGCCAATAGTTCCTAGTCAGCAGTCTCAGTCCGTCAGTCAGTGTGTTTTCATCTCTATGAATCTCTCCTTCACTTCGTCAGTATTGTTAGTTCAGTTTGCCGTCGTACACGTTTACAACTCTATTTAGTTACTATTGTCTATGATGTTTTACACAAGCATTACCTTATATTACATACGTCTTTGTACTCCATAGCAACAAACACACTCACACCCTGCTTAATGGCCACGAGACTTCTAACTGTCACACAAAAATGTGCATCGTTATCCAGGGAACTGTTCACAGTAGATTTCACACTTAGCATTACATATTATTTACTTCTAAGCCTTTCGCAGCCATCTCGCTCCTCTGGTAACGAGTCTTCAATAAATGATTACCGAGTGTCGTTTGTACCTTACAGTTACAGGGTGTCCTCACAGACCGAAGTCAGCAATGCAGAAACTTTAAGAAAGTGGCTTCCTGCTTACCCTTTTTTCGATGTCTTGGATCGGTCAGCCTGTGAGAGAGGAAAGGCGGCCCGGCTCCGGCCCGGCTCCCGTGGACCCCTCCTGGAGGCTCGCCAATTGTCATGCTTCTCTCATTCACAACTAATTCACTCCTTTTTCAGTGATAAACCTTTTGAATAATAAAGAGTTTAATATGAGATTCATAAGACGTATTAATGTTTTTTTTTAATTCACCAGTAGACCCAGAGCCCCCCCACATTAAAGAGGGCCAGGAGGATCCAGAGCCCCCACACATTAAAGAGGAACAGGAGGACCCAGAGCCCCCCCACATTATAGAGGAACGTGAGGGCCCAGGGCCCCCTCACATTAAAGAGGACCAGGAGGACCCAGAGCCCCCCCACATTAAAGAGGAACAGGAGGACCCAGAGCCCCCCCACATTAAAGAGGAACTCTGGACCAGTCAGGAGGGAGAGCAGCTTCAAGGGCTGGAGGAGGCTGGTCTCAAGTTCTCATTCACTGTAAAGAGTGAAGATGATGAAGAGGAAGCTCAGTCCTCTCAGCTTCATCAAAGACAAACTGAACACATGGAAACAGAAGCTGATGGAGCGGATTGTGGAGGACCAGAACCAGACAGGAAGTTAGATCCAGAAAGACATCCAGGACCAGATACTGATGAGACTGAGGACAGTGCTGATTGGGAGGAGACTGAGGAACCTCAGTCAGATGTGAACCCTCAAAACAAAGAAGTACCTGTAAGTGATGTGAACTGTAGTACTGGAAATACATCAATCAGCTCTCCTGAATGTGCTGGAAGCTCTGACCACAAGGGACATCTGGAGAAACCCACTAGCTCCAAAACAGGAGAGAAACCATTTCAATGCTCCCTTTGTGACAAAGGATTTGGATTAAATAAGTATCTAAAGAGACACATGATTGTCCACACAGAACATAAACCATTTAATTGTTCCGTGTGTTGTAAAACATTTACACACAATAGATACCTTAATGATCACATGTTTAGCCACACAGGAGAGAAACAATTTAGTTGTTCAGTGTGTAGTAAAACATTTACACATAAGAGATCCCTTAATGATCACAGGTTCGTCCACATAGGAGAGAAACCATTTAGCTGTTCAGTTTGTAGTAAAACATTTAAAAAGAAGGGAAACCTGAAGGCCCACATGACTGTCCACACAGGAGAGAAACCATTTCAATGCTCACTTTGTGACAAAAGATTTGGATCCCATAGTGATCTAAAAAGACACATGGTTGTCCACACAGGAGAGAAACCATTTAGTTGTTCTGTGTGTAGTAAAACATTTTCACGTAAGGGATACCTGAATGGTCACATGTTTGTACACACAGGAGAGAAACCATATAGTTGTTCAGTTTGTGATAAAACATTTTCACAAAAACACATTCTGAAACGACATTTAATTATCCACACTAGAGAAACTAATTAGTCGTTGAGTTTCTCAACAAGATTCTCTTTTCTCGGTTATTCCAAAAATCACAAGTGTAGTTATGAGAGTCTCTGAAATAAACATGGTTAAACACTTAAAAACTGTCAGGCTGATACAAACTCCAACATAAATCTATTTAGCTGAGATTAAGCTTCACATCAATTTATATTCTTTGACGTCAGTTTCTCTGGTATCGTCTTATGTTTCATGTGTTATGTATTGTCACGTATATATGAATTTAAATGGTTTTCCATTGTCAAAGTATTTCATGTCCTCTATGCAGCACTGTGGTTTGAGCTGAATTCTCATCGGTGATGAAACTGAGGAACATTTGTAACCTTCTTTCTCTTCAGCAACGTTTCTCTTCAGTTTAAACTCAATACTTCCTTCATTTAATTTTACTGTAGAAACTGACATTTTGTTCCATAACTGAAGAATGACTGAATTGAGAACAGAATTGTGGTTAATTGTCTCCATCCTTCTTTCTTCTTCAACATCATCCTCTACTGATCTCCTCTCTTTGACATTTAGGGATTCCTTTGTTTTCAGACGTGAATATTTAACCTTTTGTTGACTGAACGTTCTCTCTTTGATTCTCTAGTGTTGTAACAGCTGTTCAAGTAATCTGTTGTTGTTGTTTTCTTGGTGGCTCACAAACATTTGGAAAGTTCAGACAATGTTTCCACCAAAATGACTTCAGTTCATTGTTCCTCTGTATTTGCCCCAGAGTTTATCACACCTTTATCCCTTATTGTAATTCATCTGTAACATCAATTACATTTCTTTCATACCAGTCTTCCTCATGTTTCAATATTGATTGTATTTGCTCCTTTGTTTGTAAACATACTGCTCTCTTTGCACTGCTGGTCGGATGCTAACCGACATTTCGTTGCCTCAGTACCTGTGCAATGACAATAAAGTTGAATCTGAATCTGAATGTGCAGGTGGAACCTTAGCTCCTCCCATCAGTGTATGAGCGCTATACAAGAACAGAAAACACTCCATAAACTTTCATTGCTATGCAGATGATACTCAATTATATTTATCGTTCAAACCAGAGGAGACCAACCAGCTCGCTAAAATTCAAGAATGTCTTAAAGACATAAAAACATGGATGACCTGTAACTTCCTGATAAACTCAGACCAAACTGAAGTTATTTTACTGGCCCTGAACACCTCAGAGATCAATTATCTGGCGATGTGGTTTCTGTAGATGGCATTTCCCTGGCATCCAACACCACTGTAAAGAATCTCTAGTTATCTTTGACCGAGACTTGTCCTTTAACTCCCACGATTACTGCAACTCCTTATTATCAGGCTGCTCTAATAAGTCTCTTAAGTCCCTCCAGTTGATCCAGAATGCTGCAGCTCGTGTACTCACAAAAACTAACAAAAGAGATCACATGACTCCTGTATTAGCTGCTCTGCACTGGCTCCCTGTAAAATCAAGAATCACATTTAAAATTCTTCTCCTCACATACAAAGCCTTGATTGGTGATGCACCTTCATATCTTAAGGAGCTTGTAGTACCATATTGCCCCACTAGAGAGCTGCGCTCACTAAATGTGGGGCTACTTGTGGTTCCTAGAGTCCTAAAAAGTAGGATGGGAGCCAGAGCCTTCAGTTATCAAGCTCCTCGTTTATGGAACCAGCTTCCACTTTCAGTCCGGGAGCCAGACACAGTCACCACATTTAAGAATAGACTTAAGACTTTCCTCTTTAATAGTGCTTATAGTTAGGGCTGAATCAGGTTTGCCCTGGTCCAGCCCCTTGATATGCTGCTATAGGCTTATAGGCTGCTGGGGGATGTTTTAGGATACACTGAGCACCTCTCTCCTCTTCTCTCTCTCCTTATGGATGAATTTACATCTCTCCATTGCACCTTATTAACTCTGCTTCCTCCCCGGAGTCGTTGTGACTTCACGTCTCATAGGGACCTGGAGGTGTCTGATGCCTGGTGAGCCGGCCTCGCGTTGGCCCTGCTGATCGCCCCGCCCCCCCCCCCTTCTCTACCTCCTTCTGTTTTCATGGATTGTGGAGGTCCATTCATACATTTGTCATATTTATTAAATGTGTTGTAACTCTTTAATGCTGTTCATTCTGTACACATGACATCTATATATATCTATCTATATATATAGATAGATATATATATATTAGGGCTTTTTTTTTGCACTGGGAGGGGCTTAATGCTGCTGCGCACATTGACCGAGAACATTGAGAAATGCACTTTTAAATGGACATTTTCATTTGTACTTGTTTACGTGTGTTACTACGAGCATGAAGTACTACGAGCATGGAGCACTACTAGCATGGATTACTACGAGCATGGATCACTACTAGCATGGAGCACTACGAGCATGGAGCACTACTAGCATGGAGCACTATGAGCATGGAGCACTACGAGCATGGAGCACTACTAGCATGGATTACTACGAGCATGGATCACTACTAGCATGGAGCACTACTAGCATGGATTACTACGAGCATGGATCACTACTAGCATGGAGCACTACTAGCATGGAGCACTACGAGCATGGAGCACTACGAGCATTGAGCACTACGAGCATGGAGCACTACTAGCATGGAGCACTACGAGCATGGAGCACCTCTAGCATGGAGCACTACGAGCATGGAGCACTACTAGCATGGAGCACTACGAGCATTGAGTACTACTAGCATGGAGCACTACTAGCATGGAGCACTACGAGCATGGAGCACTACGAGCATGGAGCACTACTAGCATGGAGCACTACTAGCATGGAGCACTACGAGCATGGAGCACTACTAGCATGGAGCACTACGAGCATGGAGCACTACGAGCATGAAGTACGTCTTAAAGGCGTTACGCAGCATTGAAACAACCAGTGGAGAGAAACTTTGTGAACACATGAACCATGAACCATGAACACATGAACACATCTCTCGGTGGCTACACACGTGGCACCTTAGGTCTAATCTGTCTGCCTCCTGAAGCCAATTCCATTCCATTTGGCCACAACCCACTGAGTCTAAATTACTATTTCGATAGCAAAGAAAGTCCTCTGAAAACAAACTTGGCTTAGCAGCTCGCGATGTTTTCTTCTACCCCTCCCGCTCCCTCTTGCTCAGAGTGTCTCATGTAGAGCTATTCCTCTGCCTCTCTTAATGATAACGGTACATGCAACAAGTGTAGTTCATTTGCTGGTTGGAGGCAGTTCTAAGTGGGTTAGATGCACGGCTCCGCACCATCGAAGCTCAGACAGTTACGCTAGTTAGCTCGCCACCCCCCATAGCCGGTACGGAGCCTTTAGCTTTAGCTTCTGTTAGCTGTCCCCTGGCAGCCCCCGAGCAGCCGGATGGCTGGGTGACTGTTCGAAAGGGTTTTAAGTCTAAACAGAAGCCCACTGAGCACCACCAACCTCTTCACGTTTCGAACCAGTTTTCCCCACTCAGCGACGCACCTGCTGAGAAACCCACTCTGGTTATAGGTAGCTCCATAGTCAGAAACGTGAAGATAGCGAAGCCAGGGACCAAAGTCATATGCATCCCGGGGGCCAGAGCGGGCGACATTGAATCTTGTTTAAAACTGCTGGCTAAAGATGAGCGTAGTTACAGTAAGATTATAATACACGCCGGCGGTAATGACTCCCGACTGCGGCGGTCGGAGGTCACTAAAATTAATGTGGAATCGGTGTGTACTTATGCCAAGACAATGTCGCACACCGTAGTTTTCTCTGGCCCTCTCCCCAATCTGATCAATGATGACATGTATAGCCGCATGTCGTCATTCAACCGCTGGTTGTCCAGGTGGTGCCCAGCAAACAATGTGGGCTACATAGATAACTGGCAGACTTTCTGGGGAAAGCCTGATCTGATGAGTCGAGACGGCATTCATCCCACTTGGGATGGAGCGCATCTCATTTCTGCAAACATGGCCAAGTTGATTAGCGGACTTAATCCATGACCCAGAGTTCAGATCAGGAAGCAGAAGCAGAGTTGTAGTCTTCCACCCTTCTCTGCACTTCCATTCGAGCAGTTACCCACCCTTAACCTTAACTCTATAGAGACTGTGTCTGTCCCACGGCCACTTAAATTAATTAAATCAAAAGTAACCAGAAGAGGAGTCATACAAAATAACCTCATACAGGTTAACATCACTACTGCCACAGTGGAACAAAACAGGATAATTAAATGTGGACTGCTAAATATTAGATCTCTGTCATCTAAAGCTGTATTAGTAAATGATTTAATATCAGACAATCACATTGATTTATTGTGTCTTACTGAAACCTGGCTGAGGCATGAAGAATATGTCAGCCTAAATGAATCAACTCCTCCAAGTCATATTTATACTCACATTCCTCGAGGCACCGGCCGAGGAGGTGGAGTAGCAGCCATCTTTGACTCAAGCCTATTAATGAATCCTAAACCTAAATTAAACTACAACTCATTTGAAAGCCTTGTTCTTAGTCTTTCACATCCAACCTGTAAAACATTACAGCCAATCCTATTTGTTATACTGTACCGGCCACCAGGTCCATATTCAGAATTTATATCTGAATTTTCAGAGTGTTTATCAAGTTTAGTCCTTAAAACTGATAAGGTTATTATTGTAGGAGATTTTAATATTCATGTGGATATTGATAATGATTGCCTTAGTACTGCATTTATCTCATTGTTGGACTCTATTGCCTTCTGTCAGAGAGTACAGAAACCCACTCACTGCTTTGGCCACACCCTCCACCTTGTTCTTACATATGGCATTGACATTGAGCATTTGGAGGTCTTCCCACAGAACCCTCTTCTGTCAGACCATTACCTCATAACTTTTGAGTTTATACTCCCGGAGTATACACCGTTAGTCAAAAGTTTCTACACCAGATGTCTAACTGACAGTGCTGTAGCTAAATTTATAGAAGCGATTCCTTCTGCATTTGATTCAATACCACGTCTCAATGTGACGGAGGACTTCTGTGCTAACTTTAGTCCGTCCCAGATTGATCATATTGTCGATAGTGCTACAGGCTCACTGAGAATGACACTAGACTCGATAGCCCCACTGAAGAAAAAGACAGTGAGGCAAAGGAGGTTTGCTCCCTGGTATAACCCTCAGACCCGCGACCTAAAGCAAACTTCACGAAAGCTTGAAAGCATATGGCGTTCCACCAATCTGGAAGAATCACGCTTAGTTTGGCGAGATAATCTTAAAACATATAAAAAGGCTCTCCGTAATGCCAGAGCAGCCTATTACTCATCAGTAATAGAGAAAAATAAGAACAACCCCAGGGTTCTCTTTAGCACTGTAGCCAGGCTGACAGAGAGTCACAGCTCTGTGGAGCCGTGTATTCCTATAGACCTCAGTAGTAATGACTTCATGAACTTCTTCAATGAAAAGATTTGAACTATTAGAGGCAAGATTGATGATCTCTTGCCCTCAACCACTGCCGATCTGTCATCAAGAGGAGTGGCCTTGGAAACGGCTGTATGCCCTGGTGTATATTTGGATAGCTTTTCTCCCATTAACCTAGACCAATTGTCTTCAACGGTTTCTACTTCTAAACCGTCTACCTGTCTCTTAGACCCCATCCCAACGAGGCTGCTTAAAGCCGTGTTGCCTTTAATTGGCACCTCTCTGCTGGATATTGTTAATGTGTCTTTGCTAACAGGCCATGTACCACATTCCTTCAAAGTAGCTGTAATTAAACCTCTCCTGAAGAAGCCCACTCTTAATCCAGAGGTGTTGGCTAACTACAGACCAATCTCTAACCTTCCCTTCCTCTCTAAGATCCTTGAGAAAGTAGTCGCAAATCAGTTGTGCGACTTCCTACATCAGAATAGTTTATTTGAGGAGTTTCAGTCAGGATTTAGAAAACACCACAGCACAGAGACAGCACTGGTGAAAATTACAAATGACCTCCTAATTGCATCAGATAAAGGACTCATCTCCGTACTGGTATTATTAGACCTTAGTGCTGCGTTCGACACCATTGATCATGACATCCTATTACAGAGACTGGATCAGTCGATTGGCATTTCAGGTACCGCACTAAGTTGGTTTAAATCCTATTTATCAGATCGATCTCAATTTGTATTTGTAAACGATGAAGCCTCAATGACCACCAACGTTTATCATGGAGTTCCACAAGGTTCTGTGCTTGGACCAATTTTATTTACCTTATATATGCTTCCTTTGGGCAATATTATCAGGAAACACTCCATAAACTTTCATTGCTATGCAGACGATACTCAATTATATCTATCGATCAAACCAGAGGAGACCAACCAGCTCGCTAAAATTCAAGAATGTCTTAAAGACATAAAAACATGGATGACCTGCAACTTCCTGATGTTAAACTCAGACAAAACTGAAGTTATTTTACTGGCCCTGAACACCTCAGAGATCAATTATCTGGTGATGTGGTTTCTGTAGATGGCATTTCCCTGGCATCCAACACCACTGTAAAGAATCTCTAGTTATCTTTGACCGAGACTTGTCCTTTAACTCCCACGTTAAGCAAATCTCAAGGATTGCATTTTTTCATCTACGTAACATTTCAAAAATCAGGCACATCTTGTCTCAAAAAGATGCAGAAAAGCTGGTTCACGCGTTTGTTACTTCCAGACTAGATTACTGCAACTCCTTATTACCAGGCTGCTCTAATAAGTCTCTTAAGTCCCTCCAGTTGATCCAGAATGCTGCAGCTCGTGTACTCACAAAAACTAAGAAAAGAGATCACATTACTCCTGTATTAGCTGCTCTGCACTGGCTCCCTGTAAAATCAAGAATCACATTTAAAATTCTTCTCCTCACCTACAAAGCCTTGATTGGTGATGCACCATCATATCTTAAGAAGCTTGTAGTACCATATTGCCCCACTAGAGAGCTGCACTCATTGTGGGGCTACTTGTGGTTCCTAGAGTCCTAAAAAGTAGGATGGGAGCAAGAGCCTTCAGTTATCAAGCTCCTCTTTTATGGAACCAGCTTCCACTTTCAGTCCGGGAGGCAGACACAGTCACCTCATTCAAGAATAGACTTAAGACTTTCCTCTTTAATAGTGCTTATAGTTAGGGCTGAATCAGGTTTGCCCTGGTCGAGCCCCTTGATATGCTGCTATAGGCTTATAGGCTGCTGGGGGTGTTTTAGGATACACTGAGCACCTCTCTCCTCTTCTCTCTCTCCTTATGGATGAATTTACATCTCTCCATTGCACCTTATTAACTCTGCTTCCTCCCCGGAGTCGTTGTGACTTCACGTCTCATAGGGTCCATTGGAACTGGAGGTGTCTGATGCTGGTGAGCCGGCCTCCCATTGGCCCTGCTGATGCCCCGCCCCCCCTCCTCTCTACCTCCTTCTGTTTCATGGATTGGAGTTTCATTCATACATTGTCATATTCATGTAATGTGTTTATGTAACTTTGTAATTGCTGTTCATTCTGTACACATGACATCTATTGCTTCTGTCCATCCGGGGAGAGGGATCCTCCTCTGTTGCTCTCCTGAAGGTTTCTTCTCTTTTTTCCCTGTCAAAGGTTATTTTTGGGGAGTTTTTCCTGATTCGATGTGAGGTCAAAGGTCAGGGATGTCGTATGTGTACAGATTGTAAAGCCCTCTGAGGGGAGTTTGGGATTTGTGATATTGGGCTATACAAAATAAACTGAATTGAAACTGAATTAAATTGAATGAACAAATGAACAAATGAACACATGAACACATGAACAAATGAACAATGAACACATGAACACATGAACAATGAACACATGAACAAATGAACAATGAACACATGAACACAAGAACACATGAACAAATGAACCATGAACACATGAACACATGAACAATGAACACATGAACAAATGAACACGTGAACAAATGAACACATGAACCATGAACACATGAACACATGAACAATGAACACATGAACAATGAACACGTGAACAATGAACATGTGAACAATGAACACATGAACAAATGAACAATGAACACATGAACAATGAACACATGAACAATAAACACATGAACAATGAACACATGAACAATGACCACATGAACACATGAACAATGAACACATGAACAATGAACACATGAACAATAAACACATGAACAATGAATACATGAACAATGAACACATGAACAATGAACACATGAACAATGAACACGTGAACACATGAACAATGAACACATGAACAATGAACACATGAACAATAAACACATGAAGAAATAAACACATGAACACATGAACAATGAACACATGAACAATAAACACATTAACAATGAACACATGAACACATGAACACATGAACAAATGAACAATGAACACATGAACAATGAACACATGAACCAATTAACACATGAACAATGAACACATGAACAATGAACACATGAACACATGAACAATGAACACATGAACACATGAACAATGAACACATGAACAAATGAACACATGAACACATGAACACATGAACACATGAACACATGAACAATGAACACATGAACAATGAACACAAGCGGACTGCAGGCGGGTTCCTGCAGAGGAAGAGGTCTGAGGAGCGTCGTATGAGCCTCAAGACGCTCCGTCGATTTGTATGAAACGGAGCGGACTACAAAGATGGCGGCGGGGTCAGTGTAACTGCTTTATGTTTTCAGAGGCTTTACAGACTAAAAGTCCAGCTGTGTTTTTTTTTGTAAACAGATTTATATTCTGTATGTTAACTTGCTGTTGCTCCCAGAGTGCCTGTTTTATTGTTCTGATAACATTACTTTAAAATAAAAGCATGCAATACACTAGTTTTTAATTCATTCTTGAATTTTGCGCATAATGCGATTAATCACAGAAAAATAATTCATTTAATCGATTAAATGTTTTCATCTTTTCCCAGCACTAATATATATATATATATATATATATATATATATATATATATATATATATATACATTTTATTAATTATAATAATAAATGATATATGTATTATATGAGTCTGAAAGGAACCATTCTGGCAAACAAACTACATTGTATAGTATATATGTAATAAGATATAATTATATTATATAAATATATTTATATATTTATTTTTTCTTTATATATATTTTTGTATATATATATATATATATTATATAATATGATTTTTAACTATATATATATATATATAAATATATATATATATATGTATATATATATAAATGTTAATATATTATATAATAAATATGTAATATCATGAATATATTTATATATATATATACCAGATTTTTTAACATGGCACTTGTCATGTTGTGTGTTATGGACCACTTTTGTCTGACACAGACAGACAGACAGGTCGCAGCGTCACAGACAGACAGGCAGACAGACAGGTCGCAGCGTCACAGACAGACAGGCAGACAGACAGGTCGCAGCGTCACAGCCCTGTGTGTCGGTCGGGACCTAGCGTTAGCTGCGGTGTAAGCTGCGGGGGAGAGGCGGTTCTTGAAGGCGTGGAAACCCACTTGACGTTACCGATAACGGGATATCGATCCCAAGTGATCGGTGCCGATGAAACGACCCGTCTCGTGTGGACCCGGAGGAGAAGAAGAGACTTTTACAGGTGAGCGAGCTCCTTTGAATCCAAGCTGACGTGAGAACGTGTAGCTACAAGCTAGCGCTCGAGAGTTAGCTGACGCTAGCTAGCTGACTTAAACAGGAGCAGTTGATGAACACATACAGCCAGCAACAACAACAACAACAACAACAACAACAACAGCAGCAGCAGCGTTCCCCGGTGCTCGTGTGGTGTCTGTTCATGTTGTACCGGTGACGTTTATCTGTGGCTGCAACATGACACGTCCAGTTAGCTCGCTAGCTAGCTGCTAACCGCCCAATCATGTTGGAGTCCTCCCTTTATGTAGGTGTATTAACCCCATAGAGTAAATATATATATATATATATATATATATATATATATATATATATATATATATATATATATATATATACAAATAGTGAGTCAATGTATATGTATTAACACCATAGTGTAAATAAATATACATTAATTCACTATATATATATATATTTATATAGTTATTTGTTAAACAGATTGGTTCCTTTCAGAATCATATGATGAATATGTCATATAGTTATATAATAAATATCCCATACATATCTATCTATATTTATGTATATATTAGTATATATCAAACTATAACATGTTGTTAGGCAGAATGGTTTCTTTGACTCATAATAAATATATCTTATTGTAGGGGACTAAGGAACGAATACACGGAGGCATTTAAGAGAAGGGGCGTAACCCTGGTGACGAGGGGTGTTAAAGGACACCAGGAAGTAAATGTCAACACAGGTGTTGGGAAGAGAAATAAACGGTGACAGCCAAAGGGAATACCAGACTCCTCATTTCTTTCCACACACCTATAATATAATAAATCTTAACATATATGTATATAGAAATGTCATATAATAATAATATAATAAATATATCATGTATATTCATGTGTTCAGCCTGATCAGAGAGGCGGTCTGCAGGAATCTGTCAGCTGGAGCCCAACATGTCAGTGATAGACGTGATGTGTGTTTAACAGGCCTGTTGATCCGTAACGCTGGTTTTCTCTTTTAGTCACACGGTTCTTCAGATACAACCGGAAGGACCCACCAGAGCCCGGATGTGTGGACTAACGTCTTGAAGAGGACTTTGTAGAGGGAGACGGACCCGAACGGAGCCGAGCGACACCGAGCGGGTCCGAGTGAGCGAAGCGTTTTTAACGGAGTTGTCTGGAGGAAACGTTTCTGTGAGCTCGTGAAGATGTCTAAAGTCCAACAGCTGAGATGTTTAGTCAACCAGCGACTAACTGCGGCTGCGCAAGAGATCTTTGGGCTGTTTGAAAGAACGATAGCAGAGTACGAGGAGGAACTTTGTAGTTCCAGAGAGGAGAACGAGCGACACCGGAAACGACTGGACGCTGTGTTCAACCCGGAAGTCCGGTTACACAGAGCAGGTTGGTCCTTTGTTTCTTTATCGCTTTAAACTTCATGTACTGAGGTAGAGTTACAGGTACTGTACTGCAGTACTTAAACACGGTCATGCCACTGAAGTGCTAATCGAATTTTATTCAAGGTATAGTCGGAAAAGATGTGTTTTTAGTTTCCGGTGGAAGGTGTAGAGACTTTCTGCTGTCCTGATGTCAGTAGGGAGCTCATTCCACCAATGAGGAGCCAGGACAGCAAACAGTCTTGATTTTGTCGAGTGATTAGCTCGCAGTGATGGAGTCACAAGTCGATTGGTAGATGCCGAGTAAACGGGCTGGGGTGTACGGTTTGACCATGTCCTGGATGTAGACGGGTCCCGATCTGTTCGCAGCACGATACGCAGGAACCAATGTTTTGAAGCGGATGCGGGCAGCCACTGGTAACCAGTGAAGGGAGCGGAGTAGTGTGGGTGAATTTAGGTTGAAGACCAGTCAAGCTGCTGCATTCTGGATGAGCTGCAGAGGTCGGATGGCCTTAGCAGGTAGACCTGCCAGGAGGGAGTTACAGTAGTCTAGGTGTGAGATGACCAGAGCCTGGACCAGGACCTGGACCAGAACCTGTGCCGCCTTCTGAGTGAGAAGAGGTCGTATTCTCCTGATGTTGTACAGCATGTACCTACAGGAGCGTGTTGTTGCGGTGATGTTGGCAGTCAGGGAGAGTTGACTGACAGGTGTCACACCGAGGTTCCTGGCAGTCGGAGTCGGAGCCAACAGAGAGTTGTTGAAGGTGATAGTCAGGTGGTGGGTGGGAGAGCCTTTTCCTGGAAGGAAGAGAAGTTCAGTCTTGTTAATTTTCAGGTGGTGTGCGGACATCCACTGAGAGATGCTAGTTAGACAGGCAGAGATTCGTGCTGCTACCTTTGTTTCAGATTGGGGAAACGAGAGTATCAATTGGGTGTCATCAGCGTAGCTGTGGTATGTGAAGCCATGAGAGAGAATGACAGAGCCGAGAGAGTTGGTGTACAGAGCGAAGAGAAGAGGACCAAGGACTGAGCCCTGAGGGACCCCAGTAGTGAGAGGACAAGGCTCAGACACAGATTTTCTCCAGGTTACCCGGTAAGTGTATTGTTGAGGTAGGATGAGAAGAGTGAGAGTGCGGTGCCTGAGATACCAGGTCCTGGAGGGAGGACATGAGGATCTGGTGGTTCACTGTGTCAAAGGCATCAGAAAGGTCTAGAAGGATAAGAACAGATGAGAGAGAGGCTGCTCTAGCAGCGTGAAGCTGCTCAGAGACAGCAAGGAGGGCAGTCTCTGTTGAGTTGGCAGCCTTGAATCCAGACTGGTGAGGGTCAAGAAGGTTGTTACTGTGGAGAAAGGAGGAGACTTGGTTGAAGATGGCTCACTCAAGAATTTTGGAAAGAGATGGAAGAAGTTGTTGACTTCAGACAGGTTGAGGGTGGGTTTCTTCAGGAGAGGGTTGACTCCGCCTCCTTGAAAGAGTTAGGGAAACAGCCAGTTGAGAGGGAGGTGTTAATAAGATGGGTGAGAAAGGTAAGAAGGTCGGGAGCAACAGCCTGGAGAATGTGAGATGGGATGGGGTCAAGGGGGCAGGTGGTCGGGCGGAGGGGGGTCAAGGAGGTTGGAAAAAATAGAGAAGAGTTTTTTGGGGTTAGAGAAAGAAGATTGATTTTTGGTTTGGTAGAACAAGCTTTTGGCTGCCGAGATAGATGCAGAGAAGGAAGTGAGAAGGAAGTGAGAAGAGAGTGATAGGCGAGCAGGTTTAGATTTTTGCCATTTCCTTTCCGTTGCTCGTAAGGTGGCTCTCAGAGCACCGAGTGAGACAGCCACAGAGCCGGAGAGGACTTGCGAACCGGTCGTGTCTTAAAAGGTCAGAGAGAATCAAGAGATGAAGACAGAGTAGAGAGGAGAGTGTCTGTGGCAGAGTTAGGATGCATGAGTGAGAAGGAGTCAGTTGAAGGGAGTGCTGAGAGAACAAAGAAGGCCAGAGAGGAGTGTGAGAGGGTGAGACGGACAGATGCAAAGTCTGTTGATGTGGGCAGCTGTCACTTCCAAAGAGTGAGAGAGAGTAAGAGATGAAGAAGTGGTCAGAGACATGAAGTGGAGTTACAGTGAGGTTAGATGTGGAGCAGTTTCTGGTGAACATATAGTCAAGGTGGTTGCCAGCTTTCTGATTAGAAGGAGAAGGACTGAGAGAGAGAGCAGAGGAAGACAGTAAGAGTAGCAGGTCACATGACTTCTCTGTCTGGATGTTAAAGTCGCCCAGAAGGATGAGAGGGTACGTTTTCTGGGAAGTTTGATAGGAGAACGTCTAGTTCTTCCAAGAAGTCTCCCAAGGAGCCAGGTGGACGGTAGAGAACAACAATGGTTAGTTGAACCGGATGAGTAACCGTCACTGCATGAAACTCAAAAGACAGTGGGGTGAATAATGAAAGTGGGTAGAGAGAAAAACACCATTTGGGTGAGATGAGTAGAGAGAAGAGTGTCGCCCAGAAGGATGAGCGGGGGGCCGTTTTCTGGGAAGTTCGACAGGAGGACGTCTAGTTCTTCCAAGAAGTCTCCCAAGGAGCCAGGTGGACGGTAGAGAACAACAATGGTTAGTTGAACCGGATGAGTAACCGTCACTGCATGAAACTCAAAAGACAGTGGGGTAAAAATTGGAAGCGGGTAGAGAGAAAAACACCATTTGGGTGAGATGAGTAGACCTGAACCACCACCCCGACCAGAGGGTCTGGATGTGTGGCTGAAGGAGAAGGCCAAGGAGAGAGCAGCAGGGGTAGGTGGGTTGTCTGGTGTGATCCAAGTCTCAGTGAGAGCCAGGTAGTCAAGCGATTGATTGATAGCGAAGCCAGAGAAGAAGTCTGCCTTGCGGTTAGCTGACTGACAGTTCCAGAGGCCCTCTGTGTCGAGATATTGGGTGTGTGTAGAACGGGTGGGAAAGATAACAGAAGAGGGATTTCGGTATATGTGTGAACGAGTCGGAGGCCTTTCGTATCTACAAGTTGATATACGCACAGATATGGCAAGTAAACACATACTCAGTGCAGTTTTACTCGGCTATCCCGGAATACTCCTAGGTCTTTATCCACCAAGTCTTGACTCCAACCAAAAACTCCTAGGTCTTTATCCTCCAAGTCCTGACTCCAACCAAAGACTCCTAGGTCTTTATCCTCCGAGTCTTGACTACAACGAAAGACTCCTAGGTCTTTATCCTCCGAGTCTTGACTCCAACGAAAGACTTCTAGGTCTTTATCCTCCCGAGTCTTGACTCCAACGAAAGACTCCTAGGTCTTTATCCTCCGAGTCTTGACTTCAACGAAAGACTTCTAGGTCTTTATCCTCCCGAGTCTTGACTCCAACGAAAGACTCCTAGGTCTTTATCCTCCGAGTCTTGACTCCAAGGAAAGACTCCTAGGTCTTTATCCTCCGAGTCTTGACTCCAACAAAAGACTCCTAGGTCTTTATCCTCTGAGTCTGACTCCAAGGAAAGACTCCTAGGTCTTTATCCTCAGAGTCTTGACTCCAACCAAAGACTCCTAGGTCTTTAAGACTCCTAGGTCTTTATCCTCCGAGTCTTCATACGACGAGTATCCACTGACGCTAAAGCTGACGCTGAAGGACGCTACCTGGTTATGCACCCGAGTTGACGATAATTAGCTACAGCTGTGTCGGCCACTCCCCCAGACGTTCGTTAGTTTAATGGCCAGCAATCGAGACGTGGGCTCAGAACAATTGTTGATCTTTCCTTTAATCAGTGGAGGTCAATGTTGACATGAATCTCTACTTCCTGCCAAAGCTGAATTAAGGATAGGATCAGACAGTACAGACTAGCACTCTAGTAGCTCCAATACAGAAAATACAATAGTACTCTAGCAGATAAGCTTATTTAAAGAAGGTATATAGCCAGGATCCAAGTGGTCCAGTAGCCTCACAGGTAGAGATGCACACTGAAAAGGTACATATTGTACTAACTACTGTACTACATCTCAAAGGTACATATTGTACTTGTTACTGTACATCTTAGATGTACATATTGTACTTTATATTGTTCTATGCCTCAGAGGTATATATTGTACTAACTACTGTACTACAGCTTAGAGGTGTTAGAATCGTCTGCATGGGAAGAGCCTTTGAAAGAATTCATCCGACAACTTCTCTCGTTCTGGTAGATTCATTTCTCTGATCACACTCAAAGTACAAGCTGTGATTGCAATCACAATGGAGTC
The DNA here is from genome assembly GCF_009769545.1 of Cyclopterus lumpus. Classification (NCBI taxonomy): domain Eukaryota; kingdom Metazoa; phylum Chordata; class Actinopteri; order Perciformes; family Cyclopteridae; genus Cyclopterus; species Cyclopterus lumpus. The sequence continues at coordinate 28,945,065 of NC_046968.1, forward strand.
TCGACAACTCTTACTTTCAAACCGGAAACCCCGGCCTTTTCATACGCAGATTTCATCACAGGTTCGTATACATCATCCTAACTTCTAATTGGTGCTGAACTATCGAGGAAGGGGATAATTCCATCTCCTCCTCTCTCTTCACAGAACTGAGCCCTACAATGCCAGTCCACGTCTTTGTTAGACTATTCAATGACATATGGGTGTGTTGTGAGAAGGCGCTATCTATTCTCGAGAAGCAGACATTCCCAGACACAAATCTCATCTTCTATTTGTTATTTTGAACTGGAGTAGCCTGACAAAAGCATAACATTATAACAATATATAAGCATTTATGTTATCAGAGGTACATATTGTACTTTGTACTGTACTACATCTCTCAGGCTCTTGGATTTGTGCTCAAACTGTATTCATGTACTCAGATTTAGTTCTTCTTGCTCAGATCTTCTGCTCTCCAGCTTTAGGCTGCGTTTGCTTTTACTGGAACGTCCCTGATGGAGGACTGGTTCCTCCTCTTCTGCAGCCCAAGGCTTTATTATATTGTTCTTTATCAATAAAAGAACAATTATTGACAGCGGCAGCTTTTTATTTAGAGGTCATGCTTCTCTCATTCACAACTAATTCACTGCTTTTTCAGTGATGAACCTCTTGAAAAATAAAGAGTTTAATATGAGATTCATAAGACGTATTAATGTATTTTATTATTCACCAGAGGACCCAGAACCCCCCCACATTAAAGAAGACCAGGAGGACCCAGATCCCCAGCACATTAAAGAGGACCCAGAGCCCCCCTACATTGAAGAGGAACAGGAGGACCCAGAGCCCCCCCACATTAAAGAGGAACAGGAGGACCCAGAGCCCCCCCACATTAAAGAGGAACAGGAGGAACTCTGGACCAGTCAGGAGGGAGAGCAGCTTCAAGGGCTGGAGGAGGCTGCTCTCAAGTTCTCATTCACTGTAAAGAGTGAAGATGATGAAGAGGAAGCTCAGTCTTCTCAGCTTCATCAAAGACAAACTGAACACATGGAAACAGAAGCTGATGGAGCGGATTGTGGAGGACCAGAACCAGACAGGAAATTAGATCCAGAAAGACATCCAGGACCAGATACTGATGAGACTGAGGACAGAGATGATCGGGAGGAGACTGAGGACAGTGCTGATTGGGAGGAGACTCAGGAACCTCAGTCAGATGTGAACCCTCAAAACAAAGAAGTACCTGTAAGTGATGTGAACTGTAGTACTGGAAATACATCAATCAGCTCTCCTGAATGTGCTGGAAGCTCTGACCACAAGGGACATCTGGAGAAACCCACTAGCTCCAAAACAGGAGAGAAACCATTTCAATGCTCACTTTGTGACAAAAGATTTGGATTCAATAAGACTCTAAAGAGACACATGTTTGTCCACACAGGAGAGAAACCATTTAGTTGTTCGGTGTGTAGTAAAACATTTACACAAAAGGGAAAGCTGAACGCTCACATGACTGTCCACACAGGAGAGAAACCATTTAGGTGTTCAGTGTGTAGTAAAACATTTACACAAAAGGGAAAGCTGAACGCTCACATGAATGTCCACACAGGAGAGAAACTATTTCAATGCTCACTTTGTGACAAAAGATTTGGATTAAGTTTTATTCTAAAGAGACACATGACTGTCCACACAGGGGAGAAACCATTTAGTTGTTCGGTGTGTAGTAAAACATTTACACAAAAGGGAAAGCTCAACGCTCACATGACTGTCCACACTGGAGAGAAACCATTTAGTTGTTCGGTGTGTAGTAAAACATTTACACAAAAGGGATACCTGAACACTCACATGACTGTCCACACAGGAGAGAAACCATTTAGTTGTTCGGTGTGTAGTAAAACATTTACACAAAAGGGAAAGCTCAACGCTCACATGACTGTCCACACAGAAGAGAAACCATTTAGTTGTTCAGTTTGTGATGAAACATTTTCACATAAGCACAATCTGAAACAACATTTAATTATCCACACTAGAGAAACTAATTAGTCGTGGAGTTTCTCAACAAGATTCTCTTTTCTCGGTTATTCCAAAAATTGTAAATGTATTTATGAGAGTCTCTGAAATAAACATGGTTAAACACTTAAAAACTGTCAGGCTGATACAAACTCCAACATAAATCTATTCAGCTGAGATTAAGCTTCACATCAATTTATATTCTTTGACGTCAGTTTCTCTGGTATCGTCTTATGTTTCATGTGTTATGTGTTGTCATGTAAATATGAATTTAAATGGTTTTCCATTGTCAAAGTATTTCATGTCCTCTATGCAGCACTGTGGTTTGAGCTGAATTCTCATCGGTGATGAAACTGAGGAACATGTGTAACCTTCTTTCTCTTCAGCAACGTTTCTCTTCAGTTTAAACTCAATACTTCCTTCATTTAGTTTTACTGTAGAAACTGACATTTTGTTCCATAACTGAAGAATGACTGAATTGAGACCAGAATTGTGGTTAATTGTCTCCATCCTTCTTTCTTCTTCAACATCATCCTCTACTGATCTCCTCTCTTTGACATTTAGGGATTCCTTTGTTTTCAGACGTGAATATTTAACCTTTTGTTGACTGAACGTTCTCTCTTTGATTCTCTAGTGTTGTAACAGCTGTTCAAGTAATCTGTTGTTGTTTTCTTGGTGGCTCACAAACATTTGGAAAGTTCAGACAATGTTTCCACCAAAATGACTTCAGTTCATTGTTCCTCTGTATTTGCCCCAGAGTTTATCACACCTTTATCCCTTATTGTAATTCATCTGTAACATCAATTACATTTCTTTCATACCAGTCTTCCTCATGTTTCAATATTGATTGTATTTGCTCCTTTGTTTGTAAACATACTGCTCTCTTTGCACTGCTGGTCGGATGCTAACCGACATTTCGTTGCCTCAGTACCTGTGCAATGACAATAAAGTTGAATCTGAATCTGAATGTGCAGGTGGAACCTTAGCTCCTCCCATCAGTGTATGAGCGCTATACAAGAACAGAAAACACTCCATAAACTTTCATTGCTATGCAGATGATACTCAATTATATCTATCGTTCAAACCAGAGGAGACCAACCAGCTCGCTAAAATTCAAGAATGTCTTAAAGACATAAAAACATGGATGACCTGTAACTTCCTGATGTTAAACTCAGACCAAACTGAAGTTATTTTACTGGCCCTGAACACCTCAGACATCAATTATCTGGCGATGTGGTTTCTGTAGATGGCATTGCCCTGGCATCCAACACCACTGTAATTAATCTCTAGTTATCTTTGACCAAGACTTGTCCTTTAACTCCCACGATTACTGCAACTCCTTATTATCAGGCTGCTCTAATAAGTCTCTTAAGTCCCTCCAGTTGATCCAGAATGCTGCAGCTTGTGTTATCACAAAAACTAACAAAAGAGATCACATGACTCCTGTATTAGCTGCTCTGCACTGGCTAAAATTCTTCTCCTTACATACAAAGCCTTGATTGGTGATGCACCATCATATCTTAAGGAGCTTGTAGTACCATGTTGCCCCACTAGAGAGCTGCACTCATTGTGGGGCTACTCATGGTTCTTAGAGTCCTAAAAAGTAGGATGGGAGCCAGAGCCTTCAGTTATCAAGCTCCTCTTTTATGGAACCAGCTTCCACTTTCAGTCCGGGAGGCAGACACAGTCACCTCATTCAAGAATAGACTTAAGACTTTCCTCTTTAATAGTGCTTATAGTTAGGGCTGAATCAGGTTTGCCCTGGTCGAGCCCCTTGATATGCTGCTATAGGCTTATAGGCTGCTGGGGGATGTTTTAGGATACACTGAGCACCTCTCTCTCCTTATGGATGAATTTACATCTCTCCATTGCACCTTATTAACTCTGCTTCCTCCCCGGAGTCGTTGTGACTTCACGTCTCATAGGGTCCATTGGACCTGGAGGTGTCTGATGCTGGTGAGCCGGCCTCCCGCGTAGGCCCTGCTGATGCCCCGCCCCCCCTCCTCTCTACCTCCTTCTGTTTCATGGATTGGAGGTCCATTCATACATTGTCATATTCATGTAATGTGTTTATGTAACTTTGTAAATGCTGTTCATCTGTACACATGACATCTATTGCTTCTGTCCATCCTGGGAGAGGGATCCTTCTCTGTTGCTCTCCTGAAGGTTTCTTCTCTTTTTTCCCTGTCAAAGGTTATTTTTGGGGAGTTTTTCCTGATTCGATGTGAGGTCAAAGTTCAGGGATGTCGTATGTGTACAGATTGTAAAGCCCTCTGAGGGGAGTTTGGGATTTGTGATATTGGGCTATACAAAATAAACTGAATTGAAACTGAATTGAATTGAATGAACACATGAACCATGAACAAATGAACAATGAACACATGAACAATGAACACATGAACACAAGAACACATGAACAAATGAACCATGAACACATGAACAATGAACACATGAACAAATGAACAATGAACACATGAACAATGAACAAATGAACACATGAACACATGAACAATGAACACATGAACAATGAACATGTGAACAATGAACATGTGAACAATGAACACATGAACAAATTAACAATGAACACATGAACAATGAACACATGAACACATGAACAATGAACACATAAACAATGAACACATGAACACATGAACCATGAACACATGAACAATGAACACATGAACAATGAACACATGAACACATGAACAATAAACACATGAACACATGAACACTGAACACATGAACACATGAACCATGAACACATGAACAATGGACACATGAACAATGAACACATGAACACGTGAACACATGAACCATGAATACATGAACAATGAACACATGAACAATGAACACATGAACACATGAACCATGAACACATGAACAATGGACACATGAACAATGAACAATGAACACATGAACAATGAACACATGAACAATGAACACATGAACAATAAACACATGAACAATGAACACATGAACACATGAACAATGAACACATGAACAATGAACACATGAACAATAAACACATGAACAATGAACACATGAACAATGAACACATGAACAATAAACACATGAACACATGAACAATGAACACATGAACAATAAGCACATTAACAATGAACACATGAACAATGAACACATGAACACATGAACCAATGAACACATGAACAAATGAACAATGAACACATGAACACATGAACACATGAACAATGAACACATGAACAAATGAACCAATTAACACATGAACAAATGAACAATGAACACATGAACAATGAACACATGAACAAATGAACAATGAACACATGAACAATGAACACATGAACAATGAACACATGAACAATGAACACATGAACAAATGAACAATGAACACATGAACACATGAACACATGAACAATGAACACATGAACAATGAACACAAGTGGACTGCAGGCGGGTTCCTGCAGAGGAAGAGGTCTGAGGAGCGTCGTATGAGCCTCAAGACGCTCCTTCGATTTGTATGAAACGGAGCGGACTACAAAGATGGCGGCGGGGTCAGTGTAACTGCTTTATGTTTTCAGAGGCTTTACAGACTAAAAGTCCAGCTGTGTTTTTTTTTGTAAACAGATTTATATTCTGTATGTTAACTTGCTGTTGCTCCCAGAGTGCCTGTTTTATTGTTCTGATAACATTACTTTAAAATAAAAGCATGCAATACACTAGTTTTTAATTCATTCTTGAATTTTGCGCATAATGCGATTAATCACAGAAAAATAATTCATTTAATCGATTAAATGTTTTCATCTTTTCCCAGCACTAATATATATATATATATATATATATATATATATATATATATATATATATATATATATATATATATATATATATATATATACATTATATTAATTATATTAATAAATGATATATGTATTATATGAGTCTGAAAGGAACCATTCTGGCAAACAAACTACATTGTATAGTATATATGTAATAAGATATAATTATATTATATGAATATATTTATATATTTATTTTTTCTTTATATATATTTTTGTATATATATATATATATATTATATAATATGATTTTTAACTATATATATACATATATATATAAATATATATATATATGTATATATATATAAATGTTAATATATTATATAATAAATATGTAATATCATGAATATATTTATATATATATATACCAGATTTTTTAACATGGCACTTGTCATGTTGTGTGTTATGGACCACTTTTGTCTGACACAGACAGACAGACAGGTCGCAGCGTCACAGACAGACAGGCAGACAGACAGGTCGCAGCGTCACAGCCCTGTGTGTCGGTCGGGACCTAGCGTTAGCTGCGGTGTAAGCTGCGGGGGAGAGGCGGTTCTTGAAGGCGTGGAAACCCACTTGACGTTACCGATAACGGGATATCGATCCCAAGTGATCGGTGCCGATGAAACGACCCGTCTCGTGTGGACCCGGAGGAGAAGAAGAGACTTTTACAGGTGAGCGAGCTCCTTTGAATCCAAGCTGACGTGAGAACGTGTAGCTACAAGCTAGCGCTCGAGAGTTAGCTGACGCTAGCTAGCTGACTTAAACAGGAGCAGTTGATGAACACATACAGCCAGCAACAACAACAACAACAACAACAACAACAACAACAACAGCAACAGCGTTCCCCGGTGCTCGTGTGGTGTCTGTTCATGTTGTACCGGTGACGTTTATCTGTGGCTGCAACATGACACGTCCAGTTAGCTCGCTAGCTAGCTGCTAACCGCCCAATCATGTTGGAGTCCTCCCTTTATGTAGGTGTATTAACCCCATAGAGTAAATATATATATATATATATTTACTCTATGGGGTTAATACACCTACATATATATATATACAAATAGTGAGTCAATGTATATGTATTAACACCATAGTGTAAATAAATATACATTAATTCACTATATATATATATATATATATATATATATTTATATAGTTATTTGTTAAACAGATTGGTTCCTTTCAGAATCATATGATGAATATGTCATATAGTTATATAATAAATATCCCATACATATCTATCTATATTTATGTATGTATTAGTATATATCAAACTATAACATGTTGTTAGGCAGAATGGTTTCTTTGACTCATAATAAATATATCTTATTGTAGGGGACTAAGGAACGAATACACGGAGGCATTTAAGAGAAGGGGCGTAACCCTGGTGACGAGGGGTGTTAAAGGACACCAGGAAGTAAATGTCAACACAGGTGTTGGGAAGAGAAATAAACGGTGACAGCCAAAGGGAATACCAGACTCCTCATTTCTTTCCACACACCTATAATATAATAAATCTTAACATATATGTATATAGAAATGTCATATAAAACTAATATAATAAATATATCATGTATATTCATGTGTTCAGCCTGATCAGAGAGGCGGTCTGCAGGAATCTGTCAGCTGGAGCCCAACATGTCAGTGATAGACGTGATGTGTGTTTAACAGGCCTGTTGATCCGTAACGCTGGTTTTCTCTTTTAGTCACACGGTTCTTCAGATACAACCGGAAGGACCCACCAGAGCCCGGATGTGTGGACTAACGTCTTGAAGAGGACTTTGTAGAGGGAGACGGACCCGAACGGAGCCGAGCGACACCGAGCGGGTCCGAGTGAGCGAAGCGTTTTTAACGGAGTTGTCTGGAGGAAACGTTTCTGTGAGCTCGTGAAGATGTCTAAAGTCCAACAGCTGAGATGTTTAGTCAACCAGCGACTAACTGCGGCTGCGCAAGAGATCTTTGGTCTGTTTGAAAGAACGATAGCAGAGTACGAGGAGGAACTTTGTAGTTCCAGAGAGGAGAACGAGCGACACCAGAAACGACTGGACGCCGTGTTCAACCCGGAAGTCCGGTTACACAGAGCAGGTTGGTCCTTTGTTTCTTTATCGCTTTAAACTTCATGTACTGAGGTAGAGTTACAGGTACTGTACTGCAGTACTTAAACACGGTCATGCCACTGAAGTGCTAATCGAATTTTATTCAAGGTATAGTCGGAAAAGATGTGTCTTTAGTTTCCGGTGGAAGGTGTAGAGACTTTCTGCTGTCCTAATGTCAGTAGGGAGCTCATTCCACCAATGAGGAGCCAGGACAGCAAACAGTCTTGATTTTGTCGAGTGATTAGCTCGCAGTGATGGAGTCACAAGTCGATTGGTAGATGCCGAGTAAACGGGCTGGGGTGTACGGTTTGACCATGTCCTGGATGTAGACGGGTCCCGATCTGTTCGCAGCACGATACGCAGGAACCAATGTTTTGAAGCGGATGCGGGCAGCCACTGGTAACCAGTGAAGGGAGCGGAGTAGTGTGGGTGAATTTAGGTTGAAGACCAGTCAAGCTGCTGCATTCTGGATGAGCTGCAGAGGTCGGATGGCCTTAGCAGGTAGACCTGCCAGGAGGGAGTTACAGTAGTCTAGGTGTGAGATGACCAGAGCCTGGACCAGAACCTGTGCCGCCTTCTGAGTGAGAAGGGGTCGTATTCTCCTGATGTTGTACAGCATGTACCTACAGGAGCGTGTTGTTGCGGTGATGTTGGCAGTCAGGGAGAGTTGACTGACAGGTGTCACACCGAGGTTCCTGGCAGTCGGAGTCGGAGCCAACAGAGAGTTGTTGAAGGTGATAGTCAGGTGGTGGGTGGGAGAGCCTTTTCCTGGAAGGAAGAGAAGTTCAGTCTTGTTAATTTTCAGGTGGTGTGCGGACATCCACTGAGAGATGCTAGTTAGACAGGCAGAGATTCGTGCTGCTACCTTTGTTTCAGATTGGGGAAACGAGAGTATCAATTGGGTGTCATCAGCGTAGCTGTGGTATGTGAAGCCATGAGAGAGAATGACAGAGCCGAGAGAGTTGGTGTACAGAGCGAAGAGAAGAGGACCAAGGACTGAGCCCTGAGGGACCCCAGTAGTGAGAGGACAAGGCTCAGACACAGATTTTCTCCAGGTTACCCGGTAAGTGTATTGTTGAGGTAGGATGAGAAGAGTGAGAGTGCGGTGCCTGAGATACCAGGTCCTGGAGGGAGGACATGAGGATCTGGTGGTTCACTGTGTCAAAGGCATCAGAAAGGTCTAGAAGGATAAGAACAGATGAGAGAGAGGCTGCTCTAGCAGCGTGAAGCTGCTCAGAGACAGCAAGGAGGGCAGTCTCTGTTGAGTTGGCAGCCTTGAATCCAGACTGGTGAGGGTCAAGAAGGTTGTTACTGTGGAGAAAGGAGAAGACTTGGTTGAAGATGGCTCACTCAAGAATTTTGGAAAGAGATGGAAGAAGTTGTTGACTTCAGACAGGTTGAGGGTGGGTTTCTTCAGGAGAGGGTTGACTCTGCCTCCTTCAGAGAGTTAGGGAAACAGCCAGTTGAGAGGGAGGTGTTAATAAGATGGGTGAGAAAGGTAAGAAGGTCGGGAGCAACAGCCTGGAGAATGTGAGATGGGATGGGGTCAAGGGGGCAGGTGGTCGGGCGGAGGGGGGTCAAGGAGGTTGGAAAAAATAGAGAAGAGTTTTTTGGGGTTAGAGAAAGAAGATTGATTTTTGGTTTGGTAGAACAAGCTTTTGGCTGCCGAGATAGAGGCAGAGAAGAGAGTGATAGGCGAGCAGGTTTAGATTTTTGCCATTTCCTTTCCTTCGCTCGTAAGGTGGCTCTCAGAGCACCGAGTGACACAACAACAGAGCCGGAGAGGACTTGCGAACCGGTCGTGTCTTAAAAGGTCAGAGAGAATCAAGAGATGAAGACAGAGTAGAGAGGAGAGTGTCTGTGGCAGAGTTAGGATGCATGAGTGAGAAGGAGTCAGTTGAAGGGAGTGCTGAGAGAACAAAGAAGGCCAGAGAGGAGTGTGAGAGGGTGAGACGGACAGATGCAAAGTCTGTTGATGTGGGCAGTTGTCACTTCCAAAGAGTGAGAGAGAGTAAGAGATGAAGAAGTGGTCAGAGACATGAAGTGGAGTTACAGTGAGGTTAGATGTGGAGCAGTTTCTGGTGAACATATAGTCAAGGTGGTTGCCAGCTTTCTGATTAGAAGGAGAAGGACTGAGAGAGAGAGCAAAGGAAGACAGTAAGAGTAGCAGGTCACATGACTTCTCTGTCTGGATGTTAAAGTCGCCCAGAAGGATGAGAGGGTACGTTTTCTGGGAAGTTTGATAGGAGAACGTCTAGTTCTTCCAAGAAGTCTCCCAAGGAGCCAGGTGGACGGTAGAGAACAACAATGGTTAGTTGAACCGGATGAGTAACCGTCACTGCATGAAACTCAAAAGACAGGGTGAGATGAGTAGACCTGAACCACCACCCCGACCAGAGGGTCTGGATGTGTGGCTGAAGGAGAAGGCCAAGGAGAGAGCAGCAGGGGTAGGTGGGTTGTCTGGTGTGATCCAAGTCTCAGTGAGAGCCAGGAAGTCAAGCGATCAATTGATAGCGAAGCCAGAGAAGAAGTCTGCCTTGCGGTTAGCTGACTGACAGTTCCAGAGGCCCTCTGTGTCGAGATATTGGGTGTGTGTAGAACGGGTGGGAAAGATAACAGAAGAGGGATTTTGGTATAAGTATGAACGAGTCGGAGGCCTTTCGTATCTACAAGTTGATATACGCACAGATATGGCAAGTAAACACATACTCAGTGCAGTTTTACTCGGCTACCCCCGAAGACTCCTAGGTCTTTATCCTCTGAGTCTTGACTCCAACCAAAGACTCCTAGGTCTTTATCCTCTGAGTCTTGACTCCAACGAAAGACTCCTAGGTCTTTATCCTCTGAGTCTTGACTCCAAGGAAAGACTCCTAGGTCTTTATCCTCAGAGTCTTGACTCCAACCAAAGACTCCTAGGTCTTTAAGACTCCTAGGTCTTTATCCTCCGAGTCTTCATACGACGAGTATCCACTGACGCTAAAGCTGACGCTGAAGGACGCTACCTGGTTATGCACCCGAGTTGACGATAATTAGCTACAGCTGTGTCGGCCACTCCCCCAGACGTTCGTTAGTTTAATGGCCAGCAATCGAGACGTGGGCTCAGAACAATTGTTGATCTTTCCTTTAATCAGTGGAGGTCAATGTTGACATGAATCTCTACTTCCTGCCAAAGCTGAATTAAGGATAGGATCAGACAGTACAGACTAGCACTCTAGTAGCTCCAATACAGCAAATACAATAGTACTCTAGCAGATAAGCTTATTTAAAGAAGGTATATAGCCAGGATCCAAGTGGTCCAGTAGCCTCACAGGTAGAGATGCACACTGAAAAGGTACATATTGTACTAACTACTGTACTACATCTCAAATGTACATATTGTACTTGTTACTGTACATCTTAGATGTACATATTGTACTTTATATTGTTCTATGCCTCAGAGGTATATATTGTACTAACTACTGTACTACAGCTTAGAGGTGTTAGAATCGTCTGCATGGGAAGAGCCTTTGAAAGAATTCAGCCGACAACTTCTCTCGTTCTGGTAGATTCATTTCTCTGATCACACTCAAAGTACAAGCTGTGATTGCAATCACAATGGAGTCTCGACAACTCTTACTTTCAAACCGGAAACCCCGGCCTTTTCATACGCAGATTTCATCACAGGTTTGTATACATCATCCTAACTTCTAATTGGTGCTGAACTATCGAGGAAGGGGATAATTCCATCTCCTCCTCTCTCTTCACAGAACTGAGCCCTACAATGCCAGTCCACGTCTTGGTTAGACTATTCAATGACATATGGGTGTGTTGTGAGAAGGCGCTATCTATTCTCTAGAAGCAGACATTCCCAGACACAAATCTCATCTTCTATTTGTTATTTTGAACTGGAGTAGCCTGACAAAAGCATAACATTATAACAATATATAAGCATTTATGTTATCAGAGGTACATATTGTACTTTGTACTGTACTACATCTCTCAGGCTCTTGGATTTGTGCTCAAACTGTATTCATGTACTCAGATTTAGTTCTTCTTGCTCAGATCTTCTGCTCTCCAGCTTCAGGCTGCGTTTGCTTCACTGGAACGTCCCTGATGGAGGACTGGTTCCTCCTCTTCTGCAGCCCAAGGCTTTATTATATTGTTCTTTATCAATAAAAGGACGATTAATGACAGCGGCAGCTTTTTATTTAGAGGTCATGCTTCTCTCATTCACAACTAATTCACTGCTTTTTCAGTGATGAACCTCTTGAAAAATAAAGAGTTTAATATGAGATTCATAAGACGTATTAATGTATTTTATTATTCATCAGAGGACCCAGAACCCCCCCACATTAAAGAAGACCAGGAGGACCCAGATCCCCAGCACATTAAAGAGGACCCAGAGCCCCCCTACATTAAAGAGGAAATGGAGGACCCAGAGCCCTCCCACATTAAAGAGGAACAGGAGGACCCAGAGCCCCCCCACATTAAAGAGGAACAGGAGGAACTCTGGACCAGTCAGGAGGGAGAGCAGCTTCAAGGGCTGGAGGAGGCTGGTATCAAGTTATCATTCACTGTAAAGAGTGAAGATGATGAAGAGGAAGCTCAGTCCTCTCAGCTTCATCAAAGACAAACTGAACACATGGAAACAGAAGCTGATGGAGCGGATTGTGGAGGACCAGAACCAGACAGGAAATTAGATCCAGAAAGACATCCAGGACCAGATACTGATGAGACTGAGGACAGTGCTGATTGGGAGGAGACTGAGGAACCTCAGTCTGATGTTAACCATCAAAACAAAGAAGTACATGTAAGTGATGTGAACTGTAGTACTGGAAATACATCAATCAGCTCTCCTGAATGTGCTGGAAGCTCTGACCACAAGGGACATCTGGAGAAACCCACTAGCTCCAAAACAGGAGAGAAACCATTTCAATGCTCACTTTGTGACAAAAGATTTGGATTCAATAAGTATCTAAAGAGACACATGACTGTCCACACAGGAGAGAAACCATTTAGTTGTTCGGTGTGTAGTAAAACATTTACACAAAAGGGAAAGCTGAACGCTCACATGACTATCCACACAGGAGAGAAACCATTTAGTTGTTCGGTGTGTAGTAAAACATTTACACAAAAGGGAAAGCTGAACGCTCACATGACTGTCCACACAGGAGAGAAACCATTTAGTTGTTCCGTGTGTAGTAAAACATTTACAGAAAAGGGAAACCTGAAAATGCACATGCCTGTCCACACAGGAGAGAAACCATTTCAATGCTCACTTTGTGACAAAAGATTTGTATTCAATAAGTATCTAAAGGGACACATGACTGTCCACACAGGAGAGAAACCATTTAGTTGTTCGGTGTGTAGTAAAACATTTACACAAAAGGGAAAGCTGAACGCTCACATGACTGTCCACACAGGAGAAAAACCATTTAGTTGTTCAGTGTGTAGTAAAACATTTACAGAAAAGGGAAAGCTCAACGCTCACATGACTGTCCACACAGGAGAGAAACCATTTAGTTGTTCGGTGTGTAGTAAAACATTTACAGAAAAGGGAAACCTGAAAGTTCACATGACTGTCCACACAGGAGAGAAACCATTTAGTTGTTCGGTGTGTAGTAAAACATTCACACAAAAGGGAAAGCTGAACGCTCACATGACTGTTCACACAGGAGTGAAACCATTTAGTTCAGTGTGTCGTAAAACATTTACAGAAAAGGGAAAGCTGAACGCTCACATGACTGTCCACACAGGAGAGAAACCATTTAGTTGTTCAGTTTGTAGTAAAACATTTAAAAAGAAGGGAAAGCTGAAAGTTCACATGAATGTCCACACAGGAGAGAAACCATTTCAATGCTCACTTTGTGACAAAAGATTTGGATTAAGTTTTATTCTAAAGAGACACATGACTGTCCACACAGGAGAGAAACCATTTAGTTGTTCGGTGTGTAGTAAAACATTTACACAAAAGGGACACCTGAAGATCCACATGACTGTCCACACAGGAGAGAAACCATTTAGTTGTTCAGTGTGTAGTAAAACATTTACAAAAAATGGAAACCTGAAAGTTCACATGATTGTCCACACAGGAGAGAAACCATTTAGTTGTTCGGTGTGTAGTAAAACATTTACACAAAAGGGAAAGCTCAACGCTCACATGACTGTCCACACAGAAGAGAAACCATTTAGTTGTTCAGTTTGTGATAAAACATTTTCACATAAGCACAATCTGAAACAACATTTAATTATCCACACTAGAGAAACTAATTAGTCGTGGAGTTTCTCAACAAGATTCTCTTTTCTCGGTTATTCCAAAAATCACAAGTGTAGTTATGAGAGTCTCTGAAATAAACATGGTTAAACACTTAAAAACTGTCAGGCTGATACAGACTCCAACATAAATCTATTCAGCTGAGATTAAGCTTCACATCAATTTATATTCTTTGACGTCAGTTTCTCTGGTATCGTCTTATGTTTCATGTGTTATGTGTTGTCACGTATATATGAATTTAAATGGTTTTCCATTGTCAAAGTATTTCATGTCCTCTATGCAGCACTGTGGTTTGAGCTGAATTCTCATCGGTGATGAAACTGAGGAACATTTGTAACCTTCTTTCTCTTCAGCAACGTTTCTCTTCAGTTTAAACTCAATACTTCCTTCATTTAGTTTTACTGTAGAAACTGACATTTTGTTCCATAACTGAAGAATGACTGAATTGAGACCAGAATTGTGGTTAATTGTCTCCATCCTTCTTTCTTCTTCAACATCATCCTCTACTGATCTCCTCTCTTTGACATTTAGGGATTCCTTTGTTTTCAGACGTGAATATTTAACCTTTTGTTGACTGAACGTTCTCTCTTTGATTCTCTAGTGTTGTAACAGCTGTTCAAGTAATCTGTTGTTGTTGTTTTCTTGGTGGCTCACAAACATTTGGAAAGTTCAGACAATGTTTCCACCAAAATGACTTCAGTTCATTGTTCCTCTGTATTTGCCCCAGAGTTTATCACACCTTTATCCCTTATTGTAATTCATCTGTAACATCAATTACATTTCTTTCATACCAGTCTTCCTCATGTTTCAATATTGATTGTATTTGCTCCTTTGTTTGTAAACATACTGCTCTCTTTGCACTGCTGGTCGGATGCTAACCGACATTTCGTTGCCTCAGTACCTGTGCAATGACAATAAAGTTTAATCTGAATCTGAATGTGCAGGTGGAACCTTAGCTCCTCCCATCAGTGTATGAGCGCTATACAAGAACAGAAAACACTCCATAAACTTTCATTGCTATGCAGATGATACTCAATTATATCTATCGATCAAACCAGAGGAGACCAACCAGCTCACTAAAATTCAAGAATGTCTTAAAGACATAAAACATGGATGACCTGCAACTTCCTGATGTTAAACTCAGACCAAACTGAAGTTATTTTACTGGCCCTGAACACCTCAGAGATCAATTATCTGGTGATGTGGTTTCTGTAGATGGCATTGCCCTGGCATCCAACACCACTGTAAAGAATCTCTAGTTATCTTTGACCAAGACTTGTCCTTTAACTCCCACGATTACTGCAACTCCTTATTATCAGGCTGCTCTAATAAGTCTCTTAAATCCCTCCAGTTAATCCAGAATGCTGCAGCTCGTGTACTCACAAAAACTAAGAAAAGAGATCACATGACTCCTGTATTAGCTGCTCTGCACTGGCTCCCTGTAAAATCAAGAATCACATTTAAAATTCTTCTCCTCAGCTACAAAGCCTTGATTGGTGATGCACCTTCATATCTTAAGGAGCTTGTAGTACCATATTGCCCCACTAGAGAGCTGCGCTCACTAAATGCGGGGCTACTTGTGGTTCCTAGAGTCCTAAAAAGTAGGATGGGAGCCAGAGCCTTCAGTTATCAAGCTCCTCTTTTATGGAACCAGCTTCCACTTTCAGTCCGGGAGGCAGACACAGTCACCTCATTCAAGAATAGACATAAGACTTTCCTCTTTAATAGTGCTTATAGTTAGGGCTGAATCAGGTTTGCCCTGGTCGAGCCCCTTGATATGCTGCCATAGGCTTATAGGCTGCTGGGGGATGTTTTAGGATACACTGAGCACCTATCTCCTCTTCTCTCTCTCCTTATGGATGAATTTACATCTCTCCATTGCACCTTATTAACTCTGCTTCCTTCCCGGAGTCGTTGTGACTTCACGTCTCATAGGGACCTGGAGGTGTCTGATGCCTGGTGATCCGGCCTCGCGTTGGCCCTGCTGATCTTCCCCCCCCCCCCCCCCCCCCTTCTCTACCTCCTTCTGTTTTCATGGATTGTGGAGGTCCATTCATACATTTGTCATATTTATTAAATGTGTTGTAACTCTTTAATGATGTTCATTCTGTACACATGACATCTATATATATATATATATATATATATATATATATATATTTATATATATATATATTAGGGCTTTTTTTTTGCACTGGGAGGGGCTTAATGCTGCTGCGCACATTGACCGAGAACATTGAGAAATGCACTTTTAAATTGACATTTTCATTTGTACGTGTTTACGTGTGTTACTACGAGCATGAAGTACTACGAGCATGGAGCACTACTAGCATGGAGCACTACTAGCATGGAGCACTACGAGCATGGAGCACTACGAGCATGGAGCACTACTAGCATGGAGCACTACGAGCATGGAGCACTACTAGCATGGAGCACTACGAGCATGGAGCACTACGAGCATGGAGCACTACGAGCATGGATCACTAGTAGCATGGAGCACTACGAGCATGGAGCACTATGAGCATGGAGCACTACGATCATGGATCACTACTAGCATGGATCACTACGAGCATGGATCACTAGTAGCATGAAGCACTACGAGCATGGAGCACTACGAGCATGGAGCACTTCGAGCATGGATCACTACGAGCATGGATCACTACGAGCATGGATCACTACGAGCATGGAGCACTACGAGCATGGACCACTACTAGCATGGAGCACTACGAGCATGGATCACTACTAGCATGGAGCACTACGAGCATGGAGCACTACTAGCATGGATCACTACTAGCATGGAGCACTACGAGCATGGAGCACTACTAGCATGGATCACTACGAGCATGGATCACTACGAGCATGGAGCACTACGAGCATGGAGCACTACTAGCATGGATCACTACGAGCATGGATCACTACTAGCATGGATCACTACGAGCATGGAGCACTACTAGCATGGAGCACTACGAGCATGGAGCACTATGAGCATGGAGCACTACGATCATGGATCACTACTAGCATGGATCACTACGAGCATGGATCACTAGTAGCATGGAGCACTACGAGCATGGAGCACTTTGAGCATGGATCACTACGAGCATGGATCACTACGAGCATGGATCACTACGAGCATGGAGCACTACGAGCATGGAGCACTACTAGCATGGAGCACTACGAGCATGGAGCACTACGAGCATGGATCACTACTAGCATGGAGCACTACGAGCATGGAGCACTACTAGCATGGATCACTACTAGCATGGAGCACTACGAGCATGGAGCACTACTAGCATGGAGCACTACTAGCATGGATCACTACGAGCATGGAGCACTACGAGCATGGATCACTACTAGCATGGATCACTACTAGCATGGAGCACTACGAGCATGGAGCACTATGAGCATGGATCACTACGAGCATGGAGCACTACGAGCATGGAGCACTACGAGCATGGAGCACTACGAGCATGGATCACTACGAGCATGGAGCACTACTAGCATGGATCACTACGAGCATAAAGTACTTCTTAAAGGCGTTACGCAGCATTGAAACAACCAGTGGAGAGAAACTTTGTGAACACATGAACAATGAACCATGAACACATGAACAATAAACACATGAACCATGAACACATGAACCATGAACACATGAACAAATGAACAATAAACACATAAACACTGAACAATGAACACATGAACAAATAACACATGAACAATGAACACATGAACAATGAACACATAAACAATGAATACATGAACCATGAACACATGAACAATGACAACATGAACACATGAACACTGAACAATGAACACATGAACAATGAACCATGAACATTGAACACATGAACAAATGAACACATGAACACATGAATAATGAACACATGAATAATGAACACATGAATAATGAACACATGAACAAATGAACACATGAACAATTAACAAATGAACAATGAACATATGATCACATGAACAATGAACACATGAACATATGATCACATGAACAATGAACACATGAACATATGATCACATGAACAATGAACACATGAACAAATGAACAATGATCACATGAACAATGAACACATGAACATATGATCACATGAACAATGAACAGATGAACAATGAACACATGAACAAATGAATAATAAACACATGAACACATGAACAATAAACACATGAACACATGAACAATGAACACATGAACAAATGAACACATGAACAAATGAACACATGAACAATGAACACATAAACAATGAACACATGAACAATGAACAAATGAACAATGAACACATGTAGC
Source organism: Cyclopterus lumpus (assembly GCF_009769545.1). Taxonomy (NCBI): domain Eukaryota; kingdom Metazoa; phylum Chordata; class Actinopteri; order Perciformes; family Cyclopteridae; genus Cyclopterus; species Cyclopterus lumpus. Next base: position 28,963,497 of record NC_046968.1, read on the forward strand.
CCCCCCTCTCTGTTGCTGTTTTAATCAGGGTCCTCCTACTTTCCCCCTGTTTGCATGGGAGGTGCACTGAAAGAGGGTCTACTTAAATTCTTACTATGGCCTACTGTTGGTGTGGGCTCAACTCCCATGCATTTATATACATATATATCCTGGGTTAAATTCCTCGTGTCCTTTATAAATATAGCAGGTTGCTAACCCTGGAATTCTGTCAAGACACGGGATTAACCCACATTAACATTTATTCTTCCCAAAACAATACGCATAACAGAAACACACACTCATCCCGGGCGTTAACAGTCTGTGCTAGGGTACCCTAGGCTGGCGCGCTTGTTGGAGCTCAGGTTAATCCTCCCCATCTGCGGGGTCAGTACTCACGGTCCCCAGAGAGAGCGAATGATGCAGTCCCACTAAAACCAGCTGGTCCCCTCTGGAAGCGCGATGATCCCCGGAACCTCCGTCCTGCCTCCCCTCTTCTCGCCGGCTACGTCGTCCTCAAGGAACCCCTCACGGGTTAACCGTCAGCTGGTCCGCCGCACTCCGACCGCGCTTTCAACCCGGCTCACTGTCCTCCGTGGATCTGCTCCTCAACGCCAATCCCAAACCCTCCGTTCACTCTTCCGCTAACACACCTGTTCCCCCACCCTCGAAATCATCCCGAACTCTAGCATCACCTCCCTTTTATCGTCACTCACCTCCCTCCTTCTGATTGGCTCCCCACCCTCTGGACACCGGAACCAGCCCAGAAAAGTCGGGAAACAACAGACCTCATAACAAAACGCACCACCACACACATGTAATCAAATCAGCAGGGCGCTAACAATGAACACATGAACAATGAACACATGAACACATGAACAATGAACACATGAACAATGAACACATCAACAATGAACACATGAACACATGAACAATGAACACATGAACAATGAACACATGAACAATGAACACATGAACAAATGAACAATGAACACATGGACACATGAACACATGAACAATGAACACATGAACACATGAACAATGAACACATGAACAATGAACACATGAACACATGAACAATGAACAAATTAACACATGAACACATGAACACATGAACAATGAACACATGAACAAATGAACACATGAACACATGAACACATGAACACATGAACAATGAACACATGAACAATGAACACATGAACACATGAACAATGAACACATGAACACATGAACAATGAACACATGAACAATGAACACAAGCGGACTGCAGGCGGGTTCCTGCAGAGGAAGAGGTCTGAGGAGCGTCGTATGAGCCTCAAGACGCTCCGTCGATTTGTATGAAACGGAGCGGACTACAAAGATGGCGGCGGGGTCAGTGTAACTGCTTTATGTTTTCAGAGGCTTTACAGACTAAAAGTCCAGCTGTGTTTTTTTTTGTAAACAGATTTATATTCTGTATGTTAACTTGCTGTTGCTCCCAGAGTGCCTGTTTTATTGTTCTGATAACATTACTTTAAAATAAAAGCATGCAATACACTAGTTTTTAATTCATTCTTGAATTTTGCGCATAATGCGATTAATCACAGAAAAATAATTCATTTAATCGATTAAATGTTTTCATCTTTTGCCCAGCACTAATATATACATATATATATATATATATATATATATATATATGTATATATATATATACATTATATTAATTATATTAATAAATGATATATGTATTATATGAGTCTGAAAGGAACCATTCTGCCAAACAAACTACATTGTATAGTATATATGTAATAAGATATAATTATATTATATGAATATATTTATATATTTATTTTTTTCTTTATATATATTTTGTATATATATATATATATATATATATATTAATATAGAATATGATTTTTAACCATATATATATATATACATATATATATGTATATATATAAATGTATATATTATATAATAAATATGTAATATCATGAATATATTTATATATATACCAGATTTTTTAACATGGCACTTGTCATGTTGTGTGTTATGGACCACTTTTGTCTGACACAGACAGACAGACAGGTCGCAGCGTCACAGACAGACAGGCAGACAGACAGGTCGCAGCGTCACAGCCCTGTGTGTCGGTCGGGACCTAGCGTTAGCTGCGGTGTAAGCTGCGGGGGAGAGGCGGTTCTTGAAGGCGTGGAAACCCACTTGACGTTACCGATAACGGGATATCGATCCCAAGTGATCGGTGCCGATGAAACGACCCGTCTCGTGTGGACCCGGAGGAGAAGAAGAGACTTTTACAGGTGAGCGAGCTCCTTTGAATCCAAGCTGACGTGAGAACGTGTAGCTACAAGCTAGCGCTCGAGAGTTAGCTGTCGCTAGCTAGCTGACTTAAACAGGAGCAGTTGATGAACACATACAGCCAGCAACAACAACAACAACAACAACAACAACAACAACAGCAGCAGCGTTCCCCGGTGCTCGTGTGGTGTCTGTTCATGTTGTACCGGTGACGTTTATCTGTGGCTGCAACATGACACGTCCAGTTAGCTCGCTAGCTAGCTGCTAACCGCCCAATCATGTTGGAGTCCTCCCTTTATGTAGGTGTATTAACCCCATAGAGTATATATATATATATATATATATATATATACTCTATGGGGTTAATACACCTACATATATATATATATATATATATATATATATATATATATATATATATATATATACACACAAATAGTGAGTCAATGTATATGTATTAACACCATAGTGTAAATAAATATACATTAATTCACTATATATATATATATATTTATATAGTTATTTGTTCTTCAGATTGGTTCCTTTCAGAATCATATGATGAATATGTCATATAGTTATATAATAAATATCCCATACATATCTATCTATATTTATGTATGTATTAGTACATATCAAACTATAACATGTTGTTAGGCAGAATGGTTTCTTTGACTCATAATAAATATATCTTATTGTAGGGGACTAAGGAACGAATACACGGAGGCATTTAAGAGAAGGGGCGTAACCCTGGTGACGAGGGGTGTTAAAGGACACCAGGAAGTAAATGTCAACACAGGTGTTGGGAAGAGAAATAAACGGTGACAGCCAAAGGGAATACCAGACTCCTCATTTCTTTCCACACACCTATAATATAATAAATCTTAACATATATGTATATATGTAACGGACGTGAACAGGGCATGGAAGAAGTCGACTCAGAAGTTGATCTTTCTTGTATTTATTTCTGCAGAAGACAATAAAAACACACACATTGCCTTCTGGTCTGTCTTGCTGCACATCAGCTTCCACGAATAGTATTAAAACTTTTGTGCTGGAAAAACTGGACTACATTAAACAAAAGAAAACACATACCTGCAGAAGACAATAAAAACACACACATTGCCTTCTGGTCTGTCTTGCTGCACATCAGCTTCCTAGACACGTAAAAACAGGATTTATAAAAGGTAAAGTATACATCAGAGCGACCGGATGTAGCTCATACAAACGGCGCCAAATGAAACATAAACTTCTACCGTCTAAAATAATGACACAACAGCTGAACACCGTGATCGTACTAACGACCATTACCGCGTGTAGCAAACGGTTACATTTTTAAAAGAATATAACAAAATAGTGCGACATCATTTCCTCCACAACTTACCACGAATAGTATTAAAACTTTTGTGAAGGAAAGACGGGACTACGGAAGCCTAGGAGGCAAAGAAGAGGTGAAACGCAATTTCCACAGGAAAAAGATTTAACTCTTCAAAATAAAATTCACACAAACACACACTTCAACAGGATCGTTGAATAATAAACAAAAATAAGATATAATACATCAAAAATAAGAAATAACAGAGTGTATTTCTAACTCCGTTACATTCACCCCCACTGAATTTTATCAAACATGAGCACTAACTACAAAGTGCACGCCAAAGAAAACATTACAATTTGACAACTTACAAAGGGCCAACTTCAAGAAAACCAACATAAAATGTATCCCATAAGGATGAAGTGGTACGAGAGCAGCGCTAGCCTCTCAACCCAACAACTGGCAACAGGGTGCCTTGTACACCCCACAAGACCCAAACACAAAGTGCAGTGCAGCACAGGCTGATGACACAAGAGAAACAGAACAGTGGGACATCATACTAATACAACACTTTCCAGACTCGTAAAGACATAAGCTACCGACTTATGGTTTTAAAAAGTACAAATCTGGAACATGGAGTTGCAAACAGCCTCAACATTGAGCTACTCCTGGACAACATCCTGCCTGGACATGGTCTGTATGAGCCTGTTCACAGGCTTGATTAAGCGACCAAACCTTGACCTGGCCTGTGCATTAAAACGACCACAGTGTGTGGGTGAAACCCGAACCACAGTATGCAACGTGTCAGATGTGTTATCCGTCTGTGTCATGGTGTCAAGCGCAAAATCTGACTGTCTCACATCTGTTGAGACATCCGCAGCAGTCAAAGGGCAAGAATCACAAGTCACAGACTGATCGTTTGTGTGGTCCTCAAGTGAGACAGCGGTGTTCTGGAGGTCAGAAGTAACACTCGACATGTCAGCAGTGCCCGCCTCGGCCAGACTTGGCACAGACAACTGAGTAATCCATTCAATGGTTCTCCTTTCCGAATCCACAGATACCGCATCAGTCAAGGGTCCATCTCTCACAGTCACAGGAGGTTCTCCGCCACTTTCAGTGTCAAGGCTTTCACTGGCCACATTACGAGGCTCATCCCCTCTCCCAGACGAGATCTCTTCGGCCTCACCACCATCATCTCCTGAAGCTGAGGATCCTGTAACTAGCAAGGATGAGGCCAGGTCAGACATTTCACCTGTGTCCCCCACAGGGAGAAAATTAACCAGCAACAGCAAGTTTCTGTGGATCACCTTCTCCCGTCCAGTGATTGTGTCGCGGACTCTGTACGTGTGCGTCTCTGTATTCACGTCCACCACGGTGTAGACGGTCGAGTCCCACCTGTCAGCAAGCTTTCTTTTACCCCTTTCCTTTCTGTTGGCCAAGAGCACCCTGTCACCGATCTTGATATTGGATCCCTTTACTCTCCTGTTGTACAGCTGGGTATGTCGATTCTGCTCTTTTGTAGCATGGACCTGAGCAATAACCATTGCTTCTTTCAGATCATTGGCGAGACTCGCCACGTACTTCTCATAGCTCATTACAGCAGAGTCATGAAGAACAGCACGAAAGAGGACATCAACGGGTAGGCGGGGGATCCGGCCAAACATGAGGTAGAAGGGGGAATAACCTGTCGTCTCATGTTCCGTGCAATTGTACATGAACGTCAGAGTCTGCAAGCGTCGCGGCCAGTCAGCCTTCTCTTCAGGGGGCAATACTCGAATCATGCCACCCAAGGTCCGGTTGAAACGTTCCACACTCCCATTCCCCATTGGGTGGTAAGGAGTTGTGTGCGACTTCTTGACACCTGAGACCCTGAGAAGCTCACTAATCAGCAGACTCTCAAAGTTAGCACCTTGATCACTATGGATCCTTTCCGGGAATCCGAAGACACAGAAGTACCGGTCCCATAGAACCCTAGCCACCTGCTTAGCTGTCTGGTCTTTACATGAAAACGCTTGAGCCATCCTCGTGAAATGGTCAGTTATCACCAAAACATCGACAGATCTGTTTTTGGAGTTCTCAGCCGACCAAAAGTCAATGCAGACCAACTCCAATGGACGGGTTGTCGTTATGCTCTCCAGGGGGGCCCATCCTTCAGGCTCGACTGTCTTGCTAACGATGCATCGCTGACAATGACGAACATAGTCTCTTACATCCCTGTCGAGGTTTGGCCAGAAAAACCTTTGTCTTGCCAAACTGAGGCTCCTGGACTGAGCTTGATGCCCGGCCCTATCGTGAATCCCCTGCAGAACCTCAGTCTTCAGGGAGTCAGGGACAACGTATTGAAAACGCTTTTCTTTGGTCTTCTGGTCTCTTGAAATCCTGTACAGTACACCCTCCTTCACAGTCAGCCTATCCCAGTGCTTCAGGTATCTTGTGACCAGGACAGACTCATTGAATCGTTCCCTTCTAGAAGGCCTCCGATGTCTCTCAACATAGGACAGAACACAAGAGAGGGTTCTATCTTCCAACTGCTTATCACAGAGGTCCTTCACAGTGTAAGCAGGTAAGGCGTCTTGTCCAGGCGGAACCAACTGAGGTAAGTGCTGCAACATCTCAACAGCACGGGCCCTCGGACCAGCATCCCACTCAATGTGTGACTGTAGTACAGCGGACACGTCCTCCTTTGCAACAGACTGAGTTTGCATGCGCAGTGGACTGCATGCAGACTGGACATTGTTACTCAAAGGGGAGGGCTCTCTGTCATGACTGGATGACCGAAAGGCATTTTGGACAGAGAACCTCGACATGTCTTTGACTTCTGTGAGGAGACCCGCATAGGGTTCAGTGAGCAGCCTGTGACCAACACTTGCCTTGACAAACGGCACACGGCTCAGGGCATCAGCCACAATGTTCTGTGGGCCCGGAACATACTTGATATCAAAGTCGTAACTCGCCAACTTGGCAACCCAGCGTTGCTCACAACAATCTAGCTTCGGCTTTGTCAGGATGTGAGTCAACGGGTTGTTATCTGTCCAGACAGTGAATTTGTGGCCTTTCAGCCAGTGACTGAACTTTTCGCAGACTGACCATTTCAAGGCTAGAAACTCCAACCGATGAGCTGGGTAGTTCTTTTGGGACCGAGATAACGACTTGCCGGCAAAAGCAATGGGCCTGGCTCGTGCCTCACCCTCCTGAATTTGGGACAGAACCGCACCTATGCCATCCAAGGACGCATCAGTTGACAGCATAAAGGGACGATTGAAATCGGGGTGAGCCAAGACAACACTATGGACCAGTGAAGCTTTCAGACTTTCAAAAGCCTGTCCCTGCTCCGGTGTCCAATCAGCCGCATACAGCTTCCTGCTCGACAGTTTGTTTTTGTGTTGTTTACCTCTTCTCTTCGCACCTTTCAACAGGTCAAACAGCGGCTTGGCCATTGCAGAGTAACCGGGCATGAAGTGTTGATAGTAATTTACCATCCCTAAGAAGGACCGTATGCGCTTCGGGGACGGAGTCACGCCATCAGGCTCCATGAGATCAGTGCTCGCCATGTTGGTGATGCTCTCAACCTTGCTGGGGTCTGTTGAAACACCATTCTCATCAACAATGTGGCCAAGAAACTTTACAGACCTCCTGAGGAAGAAGCACTTTTTGGGGGCTAACTTCAAGTTGTGTCTACGCAGCCTCTTAAACACCGTCTCCAAGCGCAGTAAGGCAGTCTCCTCATCAGGTGCAAACACCAGCAAGTCATCCAAGTAGCATAAGAGACTCAAATAGTTTTGGTCACCGAAAATGCTTGTCATCATGCGCATAAAGCTCCCGGGACTGTTGCAGAGGCCCTGCGGCAGACGGTTGTACTCATACAGGCCCATGGGAGTGGTGAAGGCAGAGTACTTCCTGTCGTCCTCGTGGAGTGGCATATTGTAAAACCCGGAGGTCAGATCCATTGTGCTGAAAAGGCAGTTCCCCCCCAGCGCTGCCAAACAATCTGCCTGGTGGGGAAGAGGATGAGCATCCTTCAGTGTCCTTTTATTCAACCAGCGAAAATCCGTACAGATGCGGAGATCTCCGTTTTTCTTCCACACAAGCACCAATGGCGAAGCATATTCACTGGTTGATTTTCTGATGATCTCCTTTTCCTCCATCTCGCTCAGTACCTGGCGCAGCTTTTGGTACTGGCCAGGGGGCACTCTCCTGTATGGGAGTCTGAATGGTCTTTTATCTGACAGGTGTATGCGATGTACAAAGTCCTTTGCCTCTCCACAATCAAGATGGTGGCGCGAAAAGATGTCCTCATACTGCATCACAAGGTCAGCCATCCTCTTCTTACAGTTCACAGACACTTCACACGACTCAACGTCAACAGTACTAAGCCCAATTGAGCCAAGCATTTCCTTGGAAGAATCTGCGTCAGCAGTAGGAGGCACGGCTGATTGAGTGCAGCCAGCCAGGAGAACCTCTGTCTGTTCAGCAACATCCATGTCTTCAAGCGCTGCACACGTATAAACATCAGCCAACTTTGCATTTCTCCTCAAGAGCACAGGTCTGTCAGATGTATTGATGAGCTTCAGCGGAACCTGCCGGTCTCCCCAAAGTGTAGTTACAATCTTTGCGACCAGAACACCTCTGGGAGCCGAGCGGGATGAAGTGGGCTCTGTCATGACGGTGCTACCTGGAGAAATAGCAGTATTCCTGGGTAGTTTTCCCCAGATGAGGTATTCACGGCCAGGCTCGAGACAGGTGGCTGAGTTACATCTGACTGTACCAACTTTGTCAGGAACATCACTACCTCTCCATGGATTCAGACCTGAGAGCATAGACAGGAAACGTTCAGTGTCTGGGTCTCTGTCTGGGCAAGGGCCAGACACTGTCTTCCAATAGGACTCGCAGAACTTAGACTGATGCAGGATGTGTTTTATAACATTCGTCCCTATAATCAACTCATCATGCTGTCCCGGGACAACAAGTGTTGGAACAAACATCTTACAGCCATACACTTCCATCTCCATCCCGAAAGCACACTTGGGCCTCACACGAAGTCCACCACATCCAACAAGGACTACATTGACATCAATTTGTTTTTGGTCGGTTATCACTCCAGCATCTCTCAGTTTCATCTCAGCTGTTTCGCTAATGCTACACGCCATGGAGCCACTGTCCAACATGCCACCTATTGTAACTGTCCCACCCACTACCGCAGGTGTGTAGAAAAGACTGTCACTACTGCCAACTCTGTGAATATTCTGAAAAACAACAACCTCAGATTCATCACACGAGTCTCTCACAGATGTGTACACAGTCTCAGCATCAGACATGTCGTCTGTTTGGGAGTTTGTTGTGCGACCTGTACTGTCTCCCTCTGAATACAAGTCGGCTAGTTTCCCTCCGTCTGGTATCGGGTTGAGTTTTTGGCAGGGCAGTTCAGTTTGGTGTGGCCAGGGGCGTGGCAGGCAAAACAAAGTCTTTCGGACATACAGTGTGAAATGGTGGTGTGGCTTGAGTTGTTACAGACCTTACAAACTGCCTCTCTGGAACGCTTTTCACGAGCGGCACGCTGGAACCGCCCACCTAGCGTTGGATGCAAAGTGTCGCGCGACTGCATTTTCTCCATCATCTCCTGAAACATGTCGACCATACGGGTGAGAAGTCTCTCCTCTGACTGTTGGAGATTTTGTGCCACGACTGGTACAGAGGGACGACTCGGAGCATGACAGGGTTCGCCTTGAACTGGGACAGATGTTGGAGAAGGGCAAAGAGGATGACACACATGATGCTGGGCTTGGAGAGAGGAAGGTGAGGGACTCTGAGTAAGGCACTGCACAGGCACCGCCTCGCCAGTCGATGGCTGACTGGGCTGCTCAGAGGCGACTGCGGTGATGTAGTTTTTCAGTTGTAGAGTACCAGCGGCACCGCCACTGGCTCTCAACTCACGCTGATAATCATCAATCCTCAGCTGAACATCACGTGAGGTCCATTCGTGAAGTGGTTTAAACTTCAGAGTGCAGGACAGTTCTGGGTCAGGGCAATGTTTGACAAACATAAGAGCCACTTCATCACTCATGTTCTCCGTCCGCTTCCCTTGTCTGTGCAAGCCCTCAAGAGCTAGGTCGGCAGCTTTGTTCAGTCTTATCCAGTAGTCAACTGGGTTTTCTCTATGCTTGGGCAAAGTAGCATAGAAGTCTGCGAGAGGAAGACATGAGGGAGCGACACTGAAGTAGTGGAGGAGAACATTGTATATCCGTTCAGGTTCCTGTTTGGCATCAAACCCAGGATCACTACGCAAGGCAATCTTCACCACATCTCTGGCCTTGCCCATTAAATGGCTCATAACCTCCTCCGCTTGGTCACAAACAGGAATCTGTCTTTTCCTGAGATGTGTTTTCGTCATGTCAATCCAGTCCTGGACTGGGTATTTGTCGGTACTGTCACCTCTGAATGTCTGAAGTCCTTTATCAGAGTTCACATGGACTGTCACCTGTGGAGGACGGTCATGTCGGTCAACATTGGCGTGTGTGGTCTGGGTGGTAGTCGTCTGGTGGTCACTGGTCATGTTTACAACACCAGCTGACATTAACTTCTCGACAATGGACTCACCAATTTGAGCACCTAACTGCCCTACCATGTCAGTGAGATGTTGCATGACATCAACATCACTGTCAGGAGTAGACGTAAGAGGACCCCTCATTAACCCACCAACAGGAGTACAATCCGGGCTCTGACCTAGCCCTGTATCACGGTTATCCAGTGTCAGTTTAGAGTATCCCACATCCCTACTGCCAGCAATATGACTGAGCCAAACACCCCTCCCCTTTGGCAGACTAGGGCTAGCAAACTCATCCATAGTTACTCTAGAGGCCGTTTATAACCAATAAATGTACTTGCGTTGTGTATCTAGAACCAAAACCCAACAAAAACAAAAGATAGTAATAATAATATATATGTGCATTAATAATCAAAAGTCATCGACATACTGAGGATAAACAATTTAAATCACTATGCCCTAATCCACAATCTTTTAAACACCTGATATGACCACAATAGTCTTCAGGATCAGGACTGAGTCAGCACAGCATCCACAGCGACGAGCATCAAGCTGGTCTGAAGATCCGAAGGTCACGGCACCAGTGTAACGGACGTGAACAGGGCATGGAAGAAGTCGACTCAGAAGTTGATCTTTCTTGTATTTATTTCTGCAGAAGACAATAAAAACACACACATTGCCTTCTGGTCTGTCTTGCTGCACATCAGCTTCCACGAATAGTATTAAAACTTTTGTGCTGGAAAAACTGGACTACATTAAACAAAAGAAAACACATACCTGCAGAAGACAATAAAAACACACACATTGCCTTCTGGTCTGTCTTGCTGCACATCAGCTTCCTAGACACGTAAAAACAGGATTTATAAAAGGTAAAGTATACATCAGAGCGACCGGATGTAGCTCATACAAACGGCGCCAAATGAAACATAAACTTCTACCGTCTAAAATAATGACACAACAGCTGAACACCGTGATCGTACTAACGACCATTACCGCGTGTAGCAAACGGTTACATTTTTAAAAGAATATAACAAAATAGTGCGACATCATTTCCTCCACAACTTACCACGAATAGTATTAAAACTTTTGTGAAGGAAAGACGGGACTACGGAAGCCTAGGAGGCAAAGAAGAGGTGAAACGCAATTTCCACAGGAAAAAGATTTAACTCTTCAAAATAAAATTCACACAAACACACACTTCAACAGGATCGTTGAATAATAAACAAAAATAAGATATAATACATCAAAAATAAGAAATAACAGAGTGTATTTCTAACTCCGTTACATATAGAAATGTCATATAAAACTAATATAATAAATATATCATGTATATTCATGTGTTCAGCCTGATCAGAGAGGCGGTCTGCAGGAATCTGTCAGCTGGAGCCCAACATGTCAGTGATAGACGTGATGTGTGTTTAACAGGCCTGTTGATCCGTAACGCTGGTTTTCTCTTTTAGTCACACGGTTCTTCAGATACAACCGGAAGGACCCACCAGAGCCCGGATGTGTGGACTAACGTGTTGAAGAGGACTTTGTAGAGGGAGACGGACCCGAACGGAGCCGAGCGACACCGAGCGGGTCCGAGTGAGCGAAGCGTTTTTAACGGAGTTGTCTGGAGGAAACGTTTCTGTGAGCTTGTGAAGATGTCTAAAGTCCAACAGCTGAGATGTTTAGTCAACCAGCGACTAACTGCGGCTGCGCAAGAGATCTTTGGTCTGTTTGAAAGAACGATAGCAGAGTACGAGGAGGAACTTTGTAGTTCCAGAGAGGAGAACGAGCGACACCGGAAACGACTGGACGCTGTGTTCAACCCGGAAGTCCGGTTACACAGAGCAGGTTGGTCCTTTGTTTCTTTATCGCTTTAAACTTCATGTACTGAGGTAGAGTTACAGGTACTGTACTGCAGTACTTAAACACGTTCATGCCACTGAAGTGCTAATCGAATTTTATTCAAGGTATAGTCGGAAAAGATGTGTTTTTAGTTTCCGGTGGAAGGTGTAGAGACTTTCTGCTGTCCTGATGTCAGTAGGGAGCTCATTCCACCAATGAGGAGCCAGGACAGCAAACAGTCTTGATTTTGTCGAGTGATTAGCTCGCAGTGATGGAGTCACAAGTCGATTGGTAGATGCCGAGTAAACGGGCTGGGGTGTACGGTTTGACCATGTCCTGGATGTAGACGGGTCCCGATCTGTTCGCAGCACGATACGCAGGAACCAATGTTTTGAAGCGGATGCGGGCAGCCACTGGTAACCAGTGAAGGGAGCGGAGTAGTGTGGGTGAATTTAGGTTGAAGACCAGTCAAGCTGCTGCATTCTGGATGAGCTGCAGAGGTCGGATGGCCTTAGCAGGTAGACCTGCCAGGAGGGAGTTACAGTAGTCTAGGTGTGAGATGACCAGAGCCTGGACCAGGACCTGGACCAGAACCTGTGCCGCCTTCTGAGTGAGAAGGGGTCGTATTCTCCTGATGTTGTACAGCATGTACCTACAGGAGCGTGTTGTTGCGGTGATGTTGGCAGTCAGGGAGAGTTGACTGACAGGTGTCACACTGAGGTTCCTGGCAGTCGGAGCCAACACAGAGTTGTTGAAGGTGATAGTCAGGTGGTGGGTGGGAGAGCCTTTTCCTGGAAGGAGAAGTTCAGTCTTGTCCGGGTTAATTTTCAGGTGGTGTGCGGACATCCACTGAGAGATGCTAGTTAGACAGGCAGAGATTCGTGCTGCTACCTTTGTTTCAGATTGGGGAAACGAGAGGATCAATTGGGTGTCATCAGCGTAGCTGTGGTATGTGAAGCCATGAGAGAGAATGACAGAGCCGAGAGAGTTGGTGTACAGAGCGAAGAGAAGAGGACCAAGGACTGAGCCCTGAGGGACCCCAGTAGTGAGAGGACAAGGCTCAGACACAGATTTTGTCCAGGTTACCCGGTTAAGTGTATTGTTGAGGTAGGATGAGAAGAGTGAGAGTGCGGTGCCTGAGATACCAGGTCCTGGAGGGAGGACATGAGGATCTGGTGGTTCATAAGATAAGATAAGATAATCCTTTATTAGTCCCTCAGTGGGGAAATTACAGGATTACAGCAGCATTGCTCACAGTAATAAGTAAAACAAGTAGTATAATAACAGAATTAAGATAAAACAGTAAAAAACAAGAAGAATATTATATATACAGACGGAGTAGAAATAGAATAAAGTGTATAAAATAAATTTTAAAAAAAATTAAAAATTAAAAAAGTACTTAAACGTATTAGTATTGCACAACTGGGCAACTGGGCTAAAGTGCTGTTCAGTGCGAAGTCCAAAGTGTTCAAGTGTTTGTGGCCTACTGGGAGCTCAGTTTGTTGTGCAGCCTGACAGCAGCGGGGAGAAAGGACCTGCGGTACCTCTCCCCCAGACACCGGGGATGAATCAGCCGGTGGCTGAAGGAGCTGTGCAGCGCTGCCAGAGTACCCTGCATGGGGTGGGAGGTGTTGTCCATCAGGGACGATAGCTTGGCCATCATCCTCCTGTCTCCCACCACCTCCACAGTATCCAGAGGACACCCCAGCACGCTGCTGGCCTTCCCCACCAGTTTGTCCAGTCTCCTCCTGTCAGCTGCTGTGATGCCGCTGCACCAGAAGACCACTCCATAAAAGATGGCTGATGCCACCACCGAGTCGAAGAAGGTCTTCAGGAGTGCTCCCTGCACCCCAAAGGACCTCAGTCTCCTCAGCAGAAAGAGTCTGCTCTGTCCCTTCTTGTAGAGTGCATGAGCGTGGTCAGACCAGTCCAGTTTATTGTTCAAGTGAACACCCAGGTACTTATAAGACTTCACAATCTCAATGTCCAGTCCCTGGATGCTTACTGGTGTTGGAGGAGAGCGTTTACCACGGCGGAAGTCCACCACCAGCTCCTTGGTCTTGCTGGAGTTGATCTGGAGGCGGTTCCGCTGGCACCATCCTAAGAAGTCCTGGTTCAGTTCCCTGTACTCCCTGTCATCATCGGCCGAGATGAGGCCGACGATCGCAGAGTCGTCAGAGAACTTTTGCAGGTGGCAGTTGGCAGAGTTGTGTTTGAAGTCCGATGTGTAGATGGAGAAGAGGAATGGAGCCAGAACCGTTCCCTGTGGAGCCCCTGTGCTGCAGTACACCCGATTTGACTCACACTCCCATATCCGCACATACTGTGGACGGTTGGTGAGGTAGTCCAGGATCCATGCAGTGAGGTGGTGTTCCACCCCGGTCTGCTTCAGCTTGTCCCTCAGGAGCAAAGGCTGAATGGTGTTGAAGGCACTGGAGAAGTCGTAGAACATGACTCTCACAGTGCTTCCAGCCTTTTCCAGGTGAGAGAGGCATCTCTGCAGCAGGAAGATGACGGCGTCATCCACCCCGATACCAGATTGGTAGGCGAACTGAAGTGGGTCCAGGGATGAGCTCACCAGGGGGCGGAGATGGACAAGGACCAGCCTCTCCAGGGTCTTCATCAGGTGGGATGTCAACGCCACCGGCCTATAGCTGTTGAGGTCCTTGGGCCGCGGGGTCTTTGGTACCGGTACCATGCAGGATGTCTTCCATAGCTGTGGTACTTTCCCCAGCCTCAAGCTCAAGTTGAAGATGTGCTCGGCTATCCCGCACAGTTGGTCTGCGCAGGATTTGAGGAGCCTTGAGCTGATGCCATCTGGACCCGTGGCCTTCCTCACCTTGATCCTCCTCAGTTCCTTCCTCACCTGGTGACGGGACACGCTGGGGGGTGTGGTGCTGTGAGGTGTTGGAGTGGGGGTGGGTTGCCGGTCGTAGAGTGCTGAGTATGAGTATGAGAGGTGTGAAGGGGGGGCCGAGTGCTGTAGAAAGGGGGGAGGTGCAGGGGGAGGGGGGGCAATAATCCGCAGGGGGTGCAAAAGATGGGGGCTGCAGCGGCCGCAGCAGGGAGGTCTGGGTGGGGGGGGGGGGGGATGGCTGGTCAAATCTGTTAAAAAATGAGTTCAGATCATTCACCCACTTATGGCCCCCCTCAGGCTGCTTGTTGAGCCCCTTGAACCCAGAAATCGTCTTGAGGCCCTTCCAGACCCCGATGGTGTTGTTCTGCTGCAGCTGGTCCTCCATCCTGGTCCTGTAGACATCTTTACCCTCCCTGATCTCCACCCTCAGCTCCCTCTGCACAGTCCTCAGCGCCTCCTTTTTGCCAGATCTAAAGACCCTCTTCTTCTCCTTGAGGAGGGCCTTTATCTTTGGAGAGATCCAGGGTTTGCCATTTGAGAAGCACCGTACAGTCCTGGTGGGTACGGTGTTCTCAACACAGAAGTTGATGTAGTCTGTGATGCAGTCGGTGAGACCGTCGATGTCTTCCCCATGGGCATCACTGAATACCTCCCACACAGTTGTCTCAAAACAGTCCTTCAGAGCCTCCTCGGCTCCATCGGTCCATTGTCTAACTGTGCGGGTCACAGCTGGCTGCTTCTGTGCAAGAGTGGTGTACACAGGCAGGAGGTGCACCAGGTTGTGGTCAGATCGGCCCAGGGGAGGGAGAGGTGATGATAAGTATGCCTCCTTGGTGTTGGCATAGAGGAGATCCAGTGTCTTATTGTCTCTGGTGTGGCATGTGACGTACTGGGTGAATGTGGGCAGAGTGGAGGACGGAGGGCATGGTTAAAGTCCCCAGAGAGAAGGAGGAGGGCATTGGGGTGTTGTGTCAGCAGCCTGCTCGTCACTGAGTGGATGACGTCACAGGCCGCTTCAGCGTCAGCAGAGGGGGGGGATGTACGCAGCCACCATGATAACATGCGAGAATTCCCTTGGCAGATAGTATGGCCTCATGCTAACAGCTAACAGCTCAATGTCCGTTGTGCAGGTCTGCTCTTTAACAGTGATGTGCCCAGAGTTACACCATCTATCATTAACAAACACTGCCAGTCCTCCTCCCTTCCTCTTACCGCTCTCCACTGTCCTGTCCGCCCGTATGATGCGGAACCCGTCCAGCGTAGCGTGCGTGTCCGGAATTAGCTCCGTTAGCCAAGTCTCCGTGAACACCATGAGGCTACACTGCCGGTATTCACTCTGATGGCGAGTTAGCGCCGCTAGCTCGTCCATCTTGTTGGAGAGAGACCTCACGTTTCCCATGATGATGGAGGGTAGGACGGGTTTGTAACGTCTTCTCCTGGCGCGACGTTCCGCCCCCGCCCGGCATCCATGTTTCTTCCTCCTCAACTCACGGGGAACATCGGGTCTCTCCACGGGTAGTAGCACCGCGCATCCCGGAATGCCAACAGTTGGTCCCTTGAAAAAACAACAACTGGACCATGGCTGCATGCTGGGT
Source organism: Cyclopterus lumpus (assembly GCF_009769545.1). Lineage (NCBI taxonomy): Eukaryota > Metazoa > Chordata > Actinopteri > Perciformes > Cyclopteridae > Cyclopterus > Cyclopterus lumpus. The sequence continues at coordinate 28,979,906 of NC_046968.1, forward strand.
CCCCAGACACGGAGGTGAAAAGTTTGATTAGCAGCAGATAGACCACAACAAGCTCGACGTGTCTAGCTGCCATAATGTACCGATTAGGAACGGTAACTAATATGACGGGGAAAAAGCGACAAGAAGTAACAAAATAACAATGTAAGAAAAAAAACTAGGTAGTGAGCAGGAGCTACTGTAAAAGGCAGCAACTCGAGCGGCGCCGGTTGCTAGGATGATGGTGTCAAAGGCAGCGGAAAGGTCTAGAAGGATAAGAACAGATGAGAGAGAGGCTGCTCTAGCAGTGTGAAGCTGCTCAGAGACAGCAAGGAGGGCAGTCTCTGTTGAGTTGGCAGCCTTGAATCCAGACTGGTGAGGGTCAAGAAGGTTGTTACTGTGGAGAAAGGAGGAGACTTGGTTGAAGATGGCTCACTCAAGAATTTTGGAAAGAGATGGAAGAAGTTGTTGACTTCAGACAGGTTGAGGGTGGGTTTCTTCAGGAGAGGGTTGACTCCGCCTCCTTGAAAGAGTTAGGGAAACAGCCAGTTGAGAGGGAGGTGTTAATAAGATGGGTGAGAAAGGTAAGAAGGTCGGGAGCAACAGCCTGGAGAATGTGAGATGGGATGGGGAGGGGGGTCAAGGAGGTTGGAAAAAATAGAGAAGAGTTTTTTGGGGTTAGAGAAAGAAGTTTGATTTTTGGTTTGGTAGAACAAGCTTTTGGCTGCCGAGATAGAGGCAGAGAAGGAAGTGAGAAGAGAGTGATAGGCGAGCAGGTTTAGATTTTTGCCATTTCCTTTCCGTCACTCGTAAGGTGGCTCTCAGAGCACCGAGTGAGACAACAACAGAGCCGGAGAGGACTTGCGAACCTGGTCGTGTCTTAAAAGGTCAGAGAGAATCAAGAGATGAAGACAGAGTAGAGAGGAGAGTGTCTGTGGCAGAGTTAGGATGCATGAGTGAGAAGGAGTCAGTTGAAGGGAGTGCTGAGAGAACAAAGGAGGCCAGAGAGGAGGGTGAGACGGACAGATGCAAAGTCTGTTGTTGTGGGCGGTTGTCACTTCCAAAGAGTGAGAGAGAGTAAGAGATGAAGAAGTGGTCAGAGACATGAAGTGGAGTTACAGTGAGGTTAGATGTGGAGCAGTTTCTGGTGAACATATAGTCAAGGTGGTTGCCAGCTTTGTGATTAGAAGGAGAAGGACTGAGAGAGAGAGCAAAGGAAGACAGTAAGAGTAGCAGGTCACATGACTTCTCTGTCTGGATGTTAAAGTCGCCCAGAAGGATGAGAGGGTACGTTTTCTGGGAAATTTGATAGGAGAACGTCTAGTTCTTCCAAGAAGTCTCCCAAGGAGCCAGGTGGACGGTAGAGAACAACAATGGTTAGTTGAACCGGATGAGTAACCGTTACAGCATGAAACTCAAAAGACAGTGGGGTGAATAATGAAAGTGGGTAGAGAGAAAAACACCATTTGGGTGAGATGAGTAGAGAGAAGAGTGTCGCCCAGAAGGATGAGCGGGGGGCCGTTTTCTGGGAAGTTCGACAGGAGGACGTCTAGTTCTTCCAAGAAGTCTCCCAAGGAACCAGGAGGACGGTAGAGAACAACAATGGTTAGATGAACCGGATGAGTAACCGTTACAGCATGAAACTCAAAAGACAGTGGGGTAAAAAGTGGAAGCGGGTAGAGAGAAAAACTCCATTTAGGTGAGATGAGTAGACCTGAACCACCACCCCGACCAGAGGGTCTGGATGTGTGGCTGAAGGAGAAGGCCGAGGAGAGAGCAGCAGGGGTAGGTGGGTTGTCTTGTGTGATCTCAAGTCTCAGTGAGAGCCAGGAAGTCAAGCGATTGATTGATAGCGAAGCCAGAGATGAAGTCTGCCTTGCGGTTAGCTGACTGACAGTTCCAGAGGCCCCCTGTGACGAGATATTGGGTGTGTGTAGAACGGGTGGGAAAGATAACAGAAGAGGAATTTCGGTATATGTGTGAACGAGTCCGAGGCCTTTCGTATCTACAAGTTGATACACGCACAGGTATGGCAAGTAAACACATACTCAGTGCAGTTTTACTCAGCTACCCCCGAAGACTCTAACAAAAGACTCCTAGGTCTTTATCCTCTGAGTCTTGACTCCAACCAAAGACTCCTAGGTCTTTATCCTCCGAGTCTTGACTCCAACGAAAGACTCCTAGGTCTTTATCCTCAGAGTCTTCATACGACGAGTATCCACTGACGCTGAAGGACGCTACCTGGTTATGTACCCGAGTTGACGATAATTAGCTACAGCTGTGTCGGCCACTCCCCCAGACGTTCGTTAGTTTAATGGCCAGCAATCGAAACCAAGTGGGCTCAGAACAATAGCTGATCTTTCCTTTAATCAGTGGAGGTCAATGTTGACATGAATCTCTACTTCCTGCCAAAGCTGAATTAAGGATAGGATCAGACAGTACAGACTAGCACTCTAGTAGCTCCAATACAGAAAATACAATAGTACTCTAGCAGATAAGCTTATTTAAAGAAGGTACTTAGCCAGGATCCAAGTGGTCCAGTAGCCTCACAGGTAGAGATGCACACTGAAAAGGTACATATTGTACTAACTACTGTACTACATCTCAGAGGTACATATTGTACTTGTTACTGTACATCTCAGAGGTACATATTGTACTTTTTACTGGACATCTCAGTGGGTGTGGTTCAGGGAACAGTGCCGGAATGATGTCTAATCAGTCTCAGCTGGGGTTAATCTGTCTCTCCCCAATAAAGAGCAGGAGGGACTGAGAGGTGAGGAGAAGAAGCAGAAGCCGTCACTGAGCCTGTATTATGATTGTTGCGAATAAAAGAGCATTTGGAACTACCTCAAGCTATGTTGCTGCCTCTGTTAAAGTCCGCGACTCACCGGGTAACAGGGAAACCTGTTACAGTGGAGCCCAACGTGGGGCGGACAGATAGTGGCGCTGGGGCAGATGCTGGCGGGGATCGCTGAGATGCAGAGAGACCAGGCGGAGATGAACCGTCAGTTCATTGGTGAGCTCCAGGTCCAGGCGGAGAGGCAAGCGTTCGCCCTCGAGCAGCTCGCAGCCCGGACAGCTGCTGTGTGGGCGGTTCGGCTCTTGCCTCTGCTGGCCGGGGAGGCACAGACAGCGGCCCTGGGGCTCCCCCCGGCAGCCAGGCAGAGATATTCAGATGTGCGCAAGGCTGTGATCGACAGGATGGGCCTGTCCCCAGAAGACCACCGGCAGAGGTTCCGTGAGGCCAGGCTGGGGCCGGAGGACCATCCCTTTGCTTTTGCGCAGCGGCTCAAGGACGCCGCCATCAGATGGCTACAACCCGGGGGTCCGGGAGCGGCGCAGGAAGTGGTGGAAAAGGTCGTCCTCGAGCAGTTTGTGGGCGGATTGCCGTCCAGAACCTCGGCGTGGGTCCGCTGCCACCGGCCGTCGCTGCTGGTGACCGCCATCACCTTGGCGGAGGACCACCTGGCGGTTCTTTACCCTGGGCAGGGGAACAGCGGTCTAATGCCGGCTTCGTTTCGGCCAACACCTGCCCCACGGAGGAGGCTACACACAGTGCCTGGTGTATCCCCATTGTTCTTGTTGTCAAGAAGGATGGGTCTATAAGGTTCTGCGTGGACTATCGCAGGGTGAATGACGTGTCACGGTTCGATGCTTACCCAATGCCCCGAGTCGACGAACTCCTGGACCGACTGGGCACTGCGCGTTTTTTTACGACTCTGGATTTAACCAAGGGCTACTGGGAGATTCCTCTGTCGCCAGAGTCCAAGGAAAAAACGGCCTTCTCCACTCCGTTTGGTTTGTACCAATTCACCACGCTTCCCTTTGGGTTGTTCGGGGCCCCAGCCACCTTTCAATGCCTCATGGACCAGGTGCTGCATCCTCACGCTGCATATGCTGCCGCCTACTTGGATGATGTGATCATCCACAGCACCACCTGGGCGGAGCATGTGCAGCGGGTGGGCGCGGTGCTGGAGTCCCTGAGGCAGGCGGGGCTGACTGCCAACCCAGGGAAGTGTGCAGTTGGACGGAGGGAGGTACGGTATCTGAGGTACCACTTGGTGCGTCCTCAGGTAGACAAGACTTCCGCCATCGCCGCCTGCCTGCCACCCAAGACAAAAAAAGGTGAGGCAGTTTTGGGGGCTGGCAGGTTACTACAGGCGCTTCATTAAAGATTTTGCAGAGCTGACCAGCCCCTTGACCGACCTAACCCGGAAAGGTGCCTCAGATCCGGTCCAGTGGACGGAGCAGTGCCAGTTGGTGTTCGAGAAGGTAAAACAAGCTCTCTGTGGGGGAACCACTCCTTCACACACCTAACTTTTCTCTTCCTTTTACTCTGCAGACTGATGCGTCGAACAGAGGGCTGGGGGCCGCTTTGTCCCAGCAGGTAGAGGGGGTTGACCGCCCGGTCCTGTACATCAGCCGGAAGCTTTCAGAGAGGGAGGCCAGGTACAGCACGGTGGAGAAGGAGTGCCTGGCCATCCGGTGGGCGGTCGACTCCCTGCGCTACTACCTCCTGGGGCGCTCATTCACCCTCTGGTCGAACCACGCCCCGCTCCAATGGCTCCACCGCATGAAAGATACCAACGCCCGGATCACTCGGTGGTATCTGGCTTTACAGCCTTTTAATTTCAAGGTGATCCATAGGCCGGGGACGCAGATGGTCGTGGCCAACTTCCTCTCCCGCTCTCATGGGGGGGACGGGGGGGGAAGTAGGTTAGGCCAGATGGCACCCTGGCGTAAGACGGGCGGTGGAGGTATGTGGCAGGGGGTGTGGTTAGACTCAGCTGTAGAGTGGGTGGAGCGGGGGTGTGGTTCAGGGAACAGTGCCAATGATGTCTAATCAGTCTCAGCTGGGGTTAATCTGTCTCTCCCCAATAAAGAGCAGGAGGGACTGAGAGGCGAGGAGAAGAAGCAGAAGCCGTCACTGAGCCTGTATTATGATTGTTGCGAATAAAAGAGCATTTGAAACTACCTCAAGCTGTGTTGCTGCCTCTGTTCAAGTCCGCGACTCACCGGGTAACAGGGAAACCTGTTACAGTACTGTCCTACATCTCCAATTTACATAGTTTACTTTCTACTTTACTACATCTCAGACACATATTATAATTTTTACTGTACTACACCTCAGAGGTACATATTGTACTTTATACTATACTATGTACATATTGTACTTTATACTATACTATGTACATATTGTACTTTATACTGTACTACATCTCATAAATGAGTATTGTACTTTACTACATCTCTCAGGCTTGCTCTTGGATTTGTGCTCAAACTGTATTCATGTACTCAGATTTAGTTCTTCTTGCTCAGATCTTCTGCTCTCCAGCTTCAGGCTGCGTTTGCTTCACTGGAACGTCCCTGATGGAGGACTGGTTCGTCCTCTTCTGCAGCCCAAGGCTTTATTATATTGTTCTTTATCAATAAAAGGACAATTAATGACAACAGCAGCTTTTTATTTAGAGGTCATGCTTCTCTCATTCACAACTAATTCGCTGCTTTTTCATTGATAAACCTCTTAAATAATTATATTCCATTCTATATCTATATTCTAATATATAATAATATTCACAAGTTTGCCTCAGAGGGTTTTACAATCTGTACACATATGACAAGGCTTTTTCAGTAATAAAACTCTTGAATAATAAAGAGTTTAATATGAGATTCATAAGACATTAATGTATTGTATTATTCTCCAGTAGACCCAGAACCCCCCCACATTAAAGAGGAACAGGAGGACCCAGAGCCCCCCCACTTTAAAGAGGAACAGGAGGACCCAGAGCCCCCCCATATTAAAGAGGAACAGGAGGACCCAGAGCCCCCTCACATTAAAGAGGAACAGGAGGACCCAGAGCCCCCCCATATTAAAGAGGAACAGGAGGACCCAGAGCCCCCCCATATTAAAGAGGAACAGGAGGACCCAGAACCCCCCCACATTAAAGAGGAACAGGAGGAACTCTGGACCAGTCAGGAGCGAGAGCAGCTTCAAGGGCTGGAGGAGGCTGGTCTCAAGTTCTCATTCACTGTAAAGAGTGAAGATGATGAAGAGGAAGCTCAGTCCTCTCAGCTTCATCAAAGACAAACTGAACACATGGAAACAGAAGCTGATGGAGCGGATTGTGGAGGACCAGAATCAGACAGGAAGTTAGATCCAGAAAGACATCCAGGACCAGATACTGATGAGACTGAGGACAGTGATGATTGGGAAGAGACTCAGGAACCTCAGTCAGATGTGAACCCTCAAAACAAAGAAGTACCTGTAAGTGATGTGAACTGTAGTACTGGAAATACATCAATCAGCTCACCTGAATGTGCTGGAAGCTTTGACCACAAGGGACATCTGGAGAAACCCACTAGCTCCAAAACAGGAGAGAAACCATTTCAATGCTCACTTTGTGACAAAAGATTTGGATTCAATAAGACTCTAAAGAGACACATGCCTGTCCACACAGGAGAGAAACCATTTAGTTGTTCAGTGTGTGGTAAAACATTTACGCGTAAGCGAAACCTAAACCTTCACATGACTGTCCACACAGGAGAGAAACCATTTAGTTGTTCTGTGTGTTGTAAAACATTTTCACATAAGGGACACCTGAACGATCACATGTTTGTCCACACAGGAGAGAAACCATTTAGTTGTTCAGTGTGTTGTAAAACATTTTCACGTAAGGTAAACCTGAACTATCACATGGTTGTCCACACAGGAGAGAAACCATTTAGTTGTTCAGTTTGTAGTAAAACATTTACACAAAAGGGTAACCTGAACGCTCACATGACTGTCCACACAGGAGAGAAACCATTTCAATGCTCGCTTTGTGACAAAGCATTTGGATTCCATAGGGATCTAAAAAGACACATGCCTGTCCACACAGGAGAGAAACCATTTAGTTGTTCCATGTGTAGTAAAACATTTACACAAAAGAGATACCTTAATGACCACATGTTTGTACACACAGGAGAGAAACCATTTAGTTGTTCAGTTTGTGATAAAACATTTTCACAAAAGCAAATTCTGAAACGACATTTAATTATCCACACTAGAGAAACTAATTAGTCGTGGGGTTTCTCAACAAGATTTCTCTTGTCTCGGTTATACAAACAGAGTCTCTATATAAACATGGATAAACACTTAAAAACTGTCAGGCTGATACAGACTCCAACATAAGTGTATTCAGCTGAGATTAAGCTTCACATCAATTTATATTATTTTATATGAGTTTCTCTGATATTGTCTTATGCAGTGGTCACCAACCTTTTTAAGGCCAAGATCCCTGACCTTTGACCTCTGCCTTGGTGACAGGTAAGATCTCCCTATTGAGGCGTTGAGAGAAACAGACTTTACAATTTGAGGCTTTTTATTTGGCCTCATTGACTGAAACACTTTGGTCCAGCTTTCAAATGGATGTGACCAAGAACAAACTAAATGACTTCATTTTAGTGCAACATAAAAAGTTTTTAAAAATGTAACTGCACATAATATGAACAGGATGAACTCCCAATATGAACTGTTGTATTTATCAACTGAAGCTACAACACAACACTGACAACATGCTCAGTCAGTTACTAATGTAAGTTCAGTTCAGCTCTGTGTCCTCACAGGAGTCATGTGACTCCAGTCTGTGAGCTGTCTGTGACTGAACACCTGTGAATGCCTTGGTCATCAGCACAGACAGACAGTCTGTGAGCTGTCTGTCAGTAATTCGGTTCCTGGACTTTGATTTGGTGATTTGCTGAACTCCACTTACGCGTTTTTCGGGACAAATGTGTCCTTCATGAAAGTTGTCTCATCGGACTTCGTTCTGAACTTCAACTCTACAGACATTCAGATTTAAATCTGATGATTTTAATCCGTCTGAAGTTGCTTTCGCGTTGCCTGTGGATTCTGTGGATTGTGCACACGTCTCTTCAGTTGCATGCCCTTATAAGGAGCGGGCGGGACGTTTCTGTATGCTAATCCAGGTGCACGACAACCTCTTTGGGGGAGCACAGCTGAGAACACTTCGGCTATGGAAGAACCCATGTGCAGGCGTTCATGAATCAGGAGGATCTTTTCTGACGTTGGTCTTCTGAAGTCCGTAAGAAAACATTCCAGAAGACACTTTAGAAAATGTTTCTGAATTTATTTATATTTGATTTTGGAGAGCGACAGGAAAAGTCTTTAAATGAATAAATATGGTCTTATGATTCATGTGTTATGTGTTGTCATGTAAATATGAATTTAAATGGTTTTCCATTGTCAAAGTATTTCATGTCCTCTATGCAGCACTGTGGTTTGAGCTGAATTCTCATCGGTGATGAAACTGAGGAACATTTGTAACCTTCTTTCTCTTCAGCAACGTTTCTCTTCAGTTTAAACTCAATACTTCCTTCATTTAGTTTTACTTCAGTTCAATGTTGTTCTTCCATATTTGTCCCAGAGTTTGTAACCAAGCTGCAGCAGACGTTTTTTCTTTTGAAACTAAATATGTGTGTTCATGATTAATGTTTTAATGGAAGTTACATTTATAATGTGTACGTGAAATGTGAAATGAATTGGTTTCATTTATGAAATGTATTGTTCACTGATATGATTTCCACCCTGTTATCTGAGTGTAATTTATGATAATTAAATGAAATCAACAAATATTAAGCATATCTTTGTGGTTACTTGCAGGTTATGAATTTGATAAATAAAATAACATAAAAATGGGGTAAAAATGCTAAAGAATTATAGTGATTTTTTTTCAAATTATCGCTTGTTTGTAAATATTGTTTAAAATAAAGTAAGGGACATGTTTACTCTTAGAAAATGTAATATTCCATTACCAATATATTAATATTATAGTTTAACACGCCTTCTTTCAGATGAAATATAGAAATCATGGTAAATAAAATAAATGTTGATAGAAGTAAACCTGGCTGAAATGGCACCGAATAGTAGGAATGAGGAGAAGATGAAGAGCAGGAAGTCAACAGTGACAGCTGCTGACTCATGTCCAGGATAAATTCATTATTAAAAACACATCAACTGGGATTAGAGGAAGGAAGGGAAGATATCCAGCAGCGGCTCCACCTAGTGGCCTCAAACAGGAAGTACAGTAATACTCCAGAATGTGCACATACCTGTTTAAATACTCAAATACTCTTAATGAGAGCCTTGTATTTTAGACAAAAGTTAGTTTTTGGTCCTTTTAACTGTTTCAACAAGTCAATAAAGCCTGAATACAAAGACGCTGCAGAACGAATCGGTTTTCCTACATAAATAAAAATATTTAACGAAATACATGTATAAATATATATATGACTATAAAAATACATAAATATTGAACTATAAATATAAATATATATAAATATATTAAACCTCAGATTCAAGACGAACAGTGCGGATTTCGTCCCGGTCGTGGAACCGTGGACCAGCTCTTTACCCTCGCAAGACTACTGGAGTTTGCCCAACCAGTCTACATGTGCTTTGTAGACTTGGAGAATGCTTTAGACCGGGTCCCTCTGGGATTTTTGTTGGGGGTGCTGCGGGATTATGGACTTTTTTAAATCAATACGAAGACTGAACCAGTGAAAGAAACGTCAAAACCAAATATGAACTTGACTTTAAGCTAAATGACAACACATCAAGCCTCAGGGCCCCTCAAGTCAGCTGATCCAGGTACGACGACACCCGTGTGGAAGTATTGTGGGTGTGAAGTGCCTCTGAGTACATCCTTTTAAAATTATACTTTTAAACTATGGAATGTAAACTTCCCTCAGATTTCATAATCCTTAAGTTTCCAGATGAGAACGGTAACTCAGAGCGTGACTTCCTGGTCCTCTATCAAGCTCCTCTTTTATGGAACCAGCTTCCACTTTCAGTCCGGGAGGCAGACACAGTCACCACATTTAAGAATAGACTTAAGACTTTCCTCTTTAATAGTGCTTATAGTTAGGGCTGAATCAGGTTTGCCCTGGTCCAGCCCCTTGATATGCTGCTATAGGCTTATAGGCTGCTGGGGGATGTTTTAGGATACACTGAGCACCTATCTCCTCTTCTCTCTCTCCTTATGGATGAATTTACATCTCTCCATTGCACCTTATTAACTCTGCTTCCTCCCCGGAGTCGTTGTGACTTCACGTCTCATAGGGTCCATTGGACCTGGAGGTGTCTGAAGCTGGTCCTGGGTCCTGACTCCTTGCCCCTGCTTCCTGCATCCAGCCTCTTGCCTAGACCTTCCCAATGGCCCTGCCTCCTTCTCTGTGCTTCCTGCCTCAAAGGCCTGACCTCATTGCCCCCCCCTTCCTTCTCCTCTCTTCCTCATTCTGTTTCATGGACATTTGGATTGTGGTCCATGCCTAATAATTATTCATACATTTATGTCATATTCATTGAATGTTTAGGTAACTCTGTAACGTTGTTCATCTGGTCACATGACATCTATTGCTTCTGTCCATCCGGGGAGAGGGATCCTCCTCTGTTGCTCTCCTGAAGGTTTCTTCCCTTTTGCCCTGTGAAAGAGTATTTTCTATTTTTTGGGGAGTTTTTCCTGATCCGATGTGAGGTCAAAGGTCAGGGATGTCGTATGTGTACAGATTGTAAAGCCCTCTAAAGACTCCTACATTATCATCATAGTCACGATGATGTACTAGTGCCAAATACCACAATAAAGTCCAGTCCCAAGTTACTCGTCTTGAGATATTGGCCAATCAGTGATGATCATTTAGCCCAGCACAGCTTCAGACTATAAAACAAAGTAGTCCTGGTATTGTGAAAAGCCAGCGGTGTCATATTCTACATTAATATTACATGCATTTCGTTATGAAAAGGGCAAACTGAAGCCGCTGTGGAATACAATGTCGTGCATGTCATACATGGCTCCCACCACTAGAGGTCAGTGACGTCTTCTTCAACAGTCGTGGTAAAAGAAGTCCTTCCTACCAGAGTTGAGGGTGAGTACTGGTTGTGGTGGTATGTGGAACCAACACAACAACCCTTGATAGGATCACGATAACAACAAACAAACTGCTGAGCATTAGACTCGTTTGGTTGTGTCCTCTGCTGGTTCCTCCAATAACAAACTCATAATCGTGTCCATTAATAACAGACAGGTCACATGGCTCAGATGCTGCTTCACGGGCTCTCGGCTAAAGGGGAGAAGGCTTCACATGGTGCAGCTAACAGCTGTTTTAATCATCCATGTCCTGTGTTCTCAACCGTCATGGATTCTTTATTCTATTAAAGTCAAAATTACCTGAAGGGTCTCTTCAAAAGTGATGATTTTGTCCAACAGCCATAAATTACTTTACAGTGACATGAATTAGAGAAACACAAGTAAATGATCACTTTTGAGAAGCTCTAATCAACACAAAATAGGTATTTATTTTACTTAATTAAAAGATGTTAATGATCAATTCATCATGGTTGTAAATATCTAATTACATAATAATTCCAGCACTAAATGATGCAAATCAATGAACCTACTCTGCAGGTATGCCATCCCATAAGACACACACAGTGAGGAACTAGACAACTATGAAATGAACATACGATGAACACACCTTCTGTAATCATCATGTTTATATCTGACTTTTAAAATGAATTAATCAGGGATATTTGTAATTAATTGCTGTCAAAATGAGATTTGAATAATACATTTTTTTATTATAATGATTGCTAATTGATTACATCAAGCACTCACATTATATCAAAGTAACATGGAGATACATTCAAATGAATCAAACTAAACTCCAGTGAGATAATAATCAGATAACAGTGAGAAACTAGTGAGATAACAGTGAGATACTAGTGAGATAACAATGAAATAATAGTGAGATACTAGTGATATAACACTGAGATAATAGTGATATAACAGTGAGATACTAGTGATATACCAGTGAGATACTAGTGATATAAAAGTAAGATACTAGTGATATAACACTGAGATAATAGTGATATAACAGTGAGATACTAGTAAGATACTAGTGATATACCAGTGATATACTAGTGAAATACCAGTGATATAGCAGTTAGATACTAGTGAGATACTATTGATATACCAGTGAAATACTAGTGATATACCAGTTAGATACTAGTGAGATTCTAGTGATATTCTAGTGATATACTAGTAAGATACTAGTGATATACCAGTGAAATACTAGTGATATACCAGTTAGATACTAGTGAGATTCTAGTGATATTCTAGTGATATACTAGTAAGATTCTAGTGATATACTAGTAAGATTCTAGTGATATACTAGTGAGATTCTAGTGATATTCTAGTGATATACTAGTGAGATTCTAGTGATATTCTAGTGATATACCAGTGATATACTAGTGATATACCAGTGATATACTAGTGATATACCAGTGATATACTAGTGAGATTCTAGTGACATACTAGTGAGATTCTAGTGATATTCTAGTGATATACCAGTGATATACTAGTGATATACCAGTGATATACTAGTGATATACCAGTGATATACTAGTGAGATTCTAGTGACATACTAGTAAGATTCTAGTGATATACTAGTAAGATTCTAGTGATATACTAGTGAGATTCTAGTGATATTCTAGTGATATACTAGTGAGATTCTAGTGATATTCTAGTGATATACCAGTGATATACTAGTGATATACCAGTGATATACTAGTGATATACCAGTGATATACTAGTGAGATTCTAGTGACATACTAGTGAGATTCTAGTGATATACTAGTGATATACCAGTGATATACTAGTGATATACCAGTGATATACTAGTGAGATTCTAGTGACATACTAGTAAGATTCTAGTGATATACCAGTGATATACCAGTGAACGTTGTCAGCTTCAGGTAGATTATAGAGATCCTTTCCCGCTGAGAGAAGCTGGTTGAGAGAGAGAGAGAAAGAGACAGAGACTGAGAGAGAGAGAGAGAGACAGAGACTGAGAGAGAGAGAGAGAGAGAGAGAGACAGAGACTGAGAGAGAGAGAGAGAGAGAGAGACAGAGACTGAGAGAGAGACAGAGACTGAGAGAGAGAGAGACAGAGACAGAGACAGAGAGAGAGAGAGAGAGAGAGAGAGAGAGAGAGAGAGAGAGAGAGAGAGAGAGAGACAGAGACTGAGAGAGAGACAGAGACTGAGAGAGAGAGAGACAGAGACTGAGAGAGAGAGAGAGAGAGAGAGACAGAGACTGAGAGAGAGAGAGAGAGACAGAGACTGAGAGAGAGAGAGAGACAGAGACTGAGAGAGAGAGAGAGAGAGAGAGAGACAGAGACTGAGAGAGAGAGAGAGAGAGAGAGAGACAGAGACTGAGAGAGAGAGAGAGAGAGAGAGACAGAGACTGAGAGAGAGAGAGAGAGACAGAGACTGAGAGAGAGAGAGAGAGACAGAGACTGAGAGAGAGAGAGAGAGACAGAGACTGAGAGAGAGAGACAGAGACTGAGAGAGAGAGAGAGAGACAGAGAGAGAGAGAGAGAGAGAGAGAGAGAGAGAGAGAGAGAGACAGAGACAGAGACTGAGAGAGAGAGAGAGAGACAGAGACAGAGACTGAGAGAGAGAGAGAGACAGAGACTGAGAGAGAGAGAGAGAGACAGAGACTGAGACTTAGAGAGAGAGAGAGAGACTGAGAGAGAGAGAGAGAGAGACAGAGACTGAGACTTAGAGAGAGAGAGAGACTGAGAGAGAGAGAGAGAGAGACAGAGACAGAGACTTAAAGAGAGAGAGAGACTGAGAGAGAGAGAGAGAGAGAGAGAGAGAGAGACAGAGACAGAGACTAAGAGAGAGAGAGAGACTGAGAGAGAGAGAGAGAGAGAGAGAGAGACTGAGAGAGAGAGAGAGAGAGAGAGAGAGAGAGAGACTGAGACTGAGAGAGAGAGAGATGTGCGCGCGCGGCAGATCCCCCATCACAAACCAAGATGGCGGCGGAGCGGACAGCCGGCTCTGCACAGAGACGGACCGACTAGACGAAGCTTCTCGCGGCCGGACAGCTAACGGTTCGACCCCCTGAGACAAGAAAACCCAAAGACTACAAAACAACACCCGGTACCGGCCGCCTCAACCTTTTGGGCTTCCTTTTCCCTCCCGTTACCGACACCGGTGTGATGAAACAGCGCCGGTAGACGACGCCGGAGGGGGGGGGGAGTTGTGCGTGACGTCCACAAGCGGGGTGAGTCCGAGCTGCTGACCCGTTACAGGGACCGACTGGCCGGGGACGGGTTCACCGAACAGCCGCTGCGCTGCAGCCGGTCCTACCGGAGCTGCGTTATTTGTTTACACGTGTTTTTAAACCCGTCCCGTAATTCGGTCCACAGGTTGCTCCCAATTAAACCACGACGGGTGCATATTTTAGTCTGTACTAAAAACTAAAAATAACCCCCCAAAATAAAAATTGTTGTCTGGTTGCTATTTATAGGCAGAGTCTTTGCGAAGTGCATTACAATCAAATCAATTTCTAAGCAATATGTATCGATTAGCCTGAAGATGCTTTACAATGTGCACAGCAGAGGACATCCTCTTTATTGGTGTCCATATAGAAGCACGTGATGATGCGTCATACAATCAGTGTACTCTTTCATGTCACGTTGTTGATGTCTTTTGTTGCAGTGTTACATCACGGTATTACAGCACTTAAACGACACTCGATTTTCCCACTGATGGTGAATGTGATCTCATGTCAGTGAACACATCTCAAGAGGAGGAGCATACCCCATAATGTGTTGCTGAGCAACCTGGATCAGAGCATTAAGGAATATTTTTTGGGGGGAGAAAAACACATTTAAAATGAGACGTGAATTCATTAAAGATTACAGCTGAAGAATAGCAATAAAACAATATTATAAAAATATGTACATGTGAACAATAGAACATCAATTGTCAGGTGCAAAATAAATAATATTGACGCAATAAGGGGAATAAATAAAATAGAAAAAAATGTGATACTAACACCCAATAATTGAAACTATTTACACTTGTTAGTATTATTTACCTCTTTTCACCACATGCAAAATGGTGGAATTACGTTACAGTTCAAAGAATTTACGTCCCTGAAGAAAACCCGAGCGCTGACATTGAACCTTTTCCATCTTGACCCGCACGGAGAAAGAGTCTGAAAACACCAGAACTGTTCAAAAGGACCAGGACGCTGAGATGCTGCTGGTGGGTCATCACCATTCAAGAGTCTCTTCCCATATCGTGGAGGTTTCTGGTGTCTCTTCCCATATCGTGAGGTTTCTCATGTCTCTTCCCATATCGTGAGGTTTCTCATGTGTCTTCCCATATCGTGAGGTTTCTCATGTCTCTTCCCATATCGTGAGGTTTCTCATGTCTCTTCCCATATCGTGGAGGTTTCTGGTGTCTCTTCCCATATCGTGAGGTTTCTCATGTCTCTTCCCATATCGTGAGGTTTCTCATGTGTCTTCCCATATCGTGAGGTTTCTCATGTCTCTTCCCATATCGTGAGGTTTCTCATGTCTCTTCCCATATCGTGAGGTTTCTCATGTCTCTTCCCATATCGTGAGGTTTCTCATGTCTCTTCCCATATCGTGAGGTTTCTGGTGTCTCTTCCCATATCGTGAGGTTTCTGGTGTGTCGTCCCATATCGTGAGGTTTCTCATGTCTCTTCCCATATCGTGAGGTTTCTCATGTGTCTTCCCATATCGTGAGGTTTCTCATGTCTCTTCCCATATCGTGAGGTTTCTGGTGTCTCTTCCCATATCGTGGAGGTTTCTGGTGTCTCTTCCCATATCGTGAGGTTTCTCATGTCTCTTCCCATATCGTGAGGTTTCTGGTGTCTCTTCCCATATCGTGAGGTTTCTCATGTCTCTTCCCATATCGTGAGGTTTCTCATGTGTCTTCCCATATCGTGAGGTTTCTCATGTCTCTTCCCATATCGTGAGGTTTCTCATGTGTCTTCCCATATCGTGAGGTTTCTCATGTCTCTTCCCATATCGTGAGGTTTCTGGTGTCTCTTCCCATATCGTGGAGGTTTCTCATGTCTCTTCCCATATCGTGAGGTTTCTCATGTCTCTTCCCATATCGTGAGGTTTCTCATGTCTCTTCCCATATCGTGAGGTTTCTGGTGTGTCTTCCCATATCGTGAGGTTTCTCATGTCTCTTCCCATATCGTGAGGTTTCTGGTGTGTCTTCCCATATCGTGAGGTTTCTCATGTCTCTTCCCATATCGTGAGGTTTCTCATGTCTCTTCCCATATCGTGAGGTTTCTCATGTGTCTTCCCATATCGTGAGGTTTCTCATGTCTCTTCCCATATCGTGAGGTTTCTCATGTGTCTTCCCATATCGTGAGGTTTCTCATGTCTCTTCCCATATCGTGAGGTTTCTGGTGTCTCTTCCCATATCGTGGAGGTTTCTCATGTCCCTTCCCATATCGTGAGGTTTCTCATGTCTCTTCCCATATCGTGAGGTTTCTCATGTCTCTTCTCATATCGTGAGGTTTCTGGTGTCTCTTCCCATATCGTGGAGGTTTCTCATGTCTCTTCCCATATCGTGAGGTTTCTCATGTCTCTTCCCATATCGTGAGGTTTCTCATGTCTCTTCCCATATCGTGAGGTTTCTGGTGTCTCTTCCCATATCGTGGAGGTTTCTCATGTCTCTTCCCATATCGTGAGGTTTCTCATGTCTCTTCCCATATCGTGAGGTTTCTCATGTCTCTTCCCATATCGTGAGGTTTCTGGTGTCTCTTCCCATATCGTGAGGTTTCTCATGTCTCTTCCCATATCGTGAGGTTTCTGGTGTCTCTTCCCATATCGTGAGGTTTCTGGTGTCTCTTCCCATATCGTGAGGTTTCTCATGTCTCTTCCCATATCGTGAGGTTTCTCATGTCTCTTCCCATATCGTGAGGTTTCTGGTGTCTCTTCCCATATCGTGGAGGTTTCTCATGTCTCTTCCCATATCGTGGAGGTTTCTCATGTCTCTTCCCATATCGTGAGGTTTCTCATGTCTCTTCCCATATCGTGAGGTTTCTCATGTCTCTTCCCATATCGTGAGGTTTCTGGTGTCTCTTCCCATATCGTGGAGGTTTCTCATGTCTCTTCCCATATCGTGGAGGTTTCTCATGTCTCTTCCCATATCGTGAGGTTTCTCATGTCTCTTCCCATATCGTGAGGCTTCTCATGTCTCTTCCCATATCGTGAGGTTTCTCATGTCTCTTCCCATATCGTGAGGTTTCTCATGTCTCTTCCCATATCGTGAGGTTTCTGGTGTGTCTTCCCATATCGTGAGGTTTCTCATGTGTCTTCCCATATCGTGAGGTTTCTCATGTCTCTTCCCATATCGTGAGGTTTCTGGTGTCTCTTCCCATATCGTGGAGGTTTCTGGTGTCTCTTCCCATATCGTGAGGTTTCTCATGTCTCTTCCCATATCGTGAGGTTTCTCATGTCTCTTCCCATATCGTGAGGTTTCTCATGTCTCTTCCCATATCGTGAGGTTTCTCATGTCTCTTCCCATATCGTGAGGTTTCTCATGTCTCTTCCCATATCGTGAGGTTTCTCATGTCTCTTCCCATATCGTGAGGTTTCTCATGTCTCTTCCCATATCGTGGAGGTTTCTCATGTCTCTTCCCATATCGTGAGGTTTCTCATGTCTCTTCCCATATCGTGAGGTTTCTCATGTCTCTTCCCATATCGTGAGGTTTCTCATGTCTCTTCCCATACCATTTCTCATGGTGAGATCCCGTTGAGGTGGGATGTTTGTGTTCTATCTTTATTGGCGCGTCCCATTCATGTTGCCAGAGAGGGAGGGAGGGTCGTACTTTGTAATGGCGTACGGCACCGCGAGAGGTTCTCCTGACCAGACTATGTCCCCGGCCGTCCAAGAAGAGTGTTTTACAGGAGCGAGTGAAAGATCAAAAGACCAGACAGCTAGACGGTGTCTGCTGAGCGGATTGAAGACTTTACTTTCTGCCACCCTGGTTCCACTAATCCTGATGCCAGCCTCGGGGGTTAATGCCGGCTGTCTTCATGTAACTAACACCAAATGTCCCGGTGTTGAGGCTCAGGGTGCAGGTTTCTTTCTGTTCCCATCTTGCGTAATTCAGTGAACACAAACAAAGTGTGCAAATATGAGTCCCACTTCATAGACCTGTCCATTACAGAATGTGAGTCCTCAGCCCTCTAATGGCTGAGAGATATTCATTTGTTTCACTGGTTCTGCATGTTGCTCTGGTTCTGAAGAGTGAGGCCAATGCTTCATGTGTTAAAGCTGCATTCTCTCTACTGACCACCAGGGGGCGACTCCTCTGGTTGTATAGAAGTCTATGCTTCATGTGTTAAAGCTGCATTCTCTTTACTGACCACCAGGGGGCGACTCCTCTGGTTGTATAGAAGTCTATGCTTCATGTGTTGAAGCTGCATTCTCTCTCCTGACCACCAGGGGGCGACTCCTCTGGTTGTATAGAAGTCTATGCTTCATGTGTTGAAGATATACTAGTGAGATTCTAGTGATATACTAGTAAGATTCTAGTGAGATTCTAGTGACATTCTAGTGATATACTAATGAGATTCTAGTGATATACCAGTGATATACTAGTGAGATACTAGTGATATACTAGTGAGATACTAGTGATATACTAGTGATATACTAGTGAGATACTAGTGATATACTAGTGAGATACTAGTGATATACCAGTGAGATACTAGTGATATACTAGTGAGATACTAGTGAGATACTAGTGAGATTCTAGTGAGATTCTAGTGATATACTAGTGATATACTAGTGAGATACTAGTGATATACTAGTGAGATACTAGTGATATACCAGTGAGATACTAGTGAGATACTAGTGATATACTAGTGATATACCAGTGAGATACTAGTGAGATACTAGTGATATACTAGTGAGATTCTAGTTATTCTTAAAGCTGCATTCTCTCTCCTGACCACCAGGGGGCGACTCCTCTGGTTGTATAGAAGTCTATGCTTCATGTGTTAAAGCTGCCTTCTTTCTACTGACCACCAGGGGGCGACTCCTCTGGTTGTATAGAAGTCTATGCTTCATTGTTGCCTTTCCTTGATTTGTTTCCTTGTCATGTTTGCTTGTCTCGTTTCCTTGTCCTGTTTACCTGTCCTTGTCGTGTTTTCTTGTCTCCTGTCCTTGTCGTGTTCCTTGTCTCATTTCCCCGTCGTGTTTCCTTGTCTCGTTTCCTTGTCGTGTTTTCTTGTCTCCTTTCCTTGTCGTGTTTCCCTGTCTTGTTTCCTTGTCGTGTTTCCTTGTCTCATTTCCCCGTCGTGTTTCCTTGTCTCGTTTCCTTGTCTCATTTCCCCGTCGTGTTTCCTTGTCTTGTTTCCTTGTCTCATTTCCCCGTCGTGTTTCCTTGTCTCATTTCCCCGTCGTGTTTCCTTGTCTCGTTTCCCCGTCGTGTTTCCTTGTCGTGTTTCCTTGTCTCATTTCCCCGTCGTGTTTCCTTGTCTCGTTTCCTTGTCTCATTTCCCCGTCGTGTTTCCTTGTCTTGTTTCCTTGTCTCATTTCCCCGTCGTGTTTCCTTGTCTCATTTCCCCGTTGTATTTCCTTGTCTCGTTTCCTTGTCTCATTTCCCCGTCGTGTTTCCTTGTCTCATTTCCCCGTTGTGTTTCCTTGTCTCGTTTCCTTGTCGTGTTTCCTTGTCGTGTTTCCTTGTCTCATTTCCCCGTTGTGTTTCCTTGTCGTATTTCCTTGTCTCGTTTCCCTGTTGTGTTTCCTTGTCTCGTTTCCTTGTCTCATTTCCCCGCTGTGTTTCCTTGTCGTGTTTCCTTGTCTCATTTCCCCGTTGTGTTTCCTTGTCTCATTTCCCCGTCGTGTTTCCTTGTCTCGTTTCCTTGTCGTGTTTCCTTGTCTCGTTTCCTTATCGTGTTTCCTAGTCTCGTTTCCTGAAACAATACATGAATTACACAAATTATGACGTGAGGTAAAACCTAGGGGGGCTCTAGAGTTTGGAGAGAGGCGATGTCATCGTGAAGTGTTGATCGGTACAGATTATGACTCAGTCCCACGAGGATAATAACGCAGCCAAAAGGAGAAGAAAAGATCTGCAGAACCACTGATAGCAGGACGACACGACAAACGCTAATTATCTGTAAGCCCAGAGTATCGTCTGCAAGGCGGGACGCGTCCTCGGTCGGTGGGTGGCATCTGGTGTTTATGGCAGGTGTGTGTGTGTGTGTGTGTGTGTGTGTGTGTGTGAGAGAGAGAGAATAGAGCTTTGTGAAATGGTGTTATATCTGAAGGGATTGACCCTTCGGAGGGCCAGACAGGTGCTCGGACCGGCGGTAGATCGTGAAGATGCAAGTGCAGGTCGACCGTGAGCGGTTCCATCCTGTAAACCTGCTTCACAATCCAGGCTCAGTGACATTAAAGTCTGACTTTGCTCTAAAGTTAACTGGAACCTTCTCCTCTTGAAGGCTCACTGTGTGGTCTCCTGGGTTCACGAGGGGAGAGCACTACTCCCTTTCTTCCCCTCACTCAGGCAGAAACAGGAGAATAACGTCCCTAAATCGAAGCTTCCAGAGTAATGAGCCGCAAAAAAAAAAAAAAAAAGAGGTTGCGCTGAAGAACCAAGGTGTGAATCTCCTTGAAGGAGAAACGGAGCGTTTGTTTCTGCCAGCGAGGGAATTAAAGGATCAGGCCGGGAGAGGAGTCGGGAGATCAGGTTTCCCACAGGGCTCAGTGCGTTAGCCCTGTGCTAATGCTGCACTGAGCCAGGAGGCTAGCCCCCTGGTTCAGTGCGTTAGCCCTGTGCTAATGCTGCACTGAGCCAGGAGGCTAGCCCCCTGGTTCAGTGCGTTAGCTCTGTGCTAATGCTGCACTGAGCCAGGAGGCTAGCCCCCTGGTTCAGTGCGTTAGCTCTGTGCTAATGCTGCACTGAGCCAGGAGGCTAGCCCCCTGGTTCAGTGCGTTAGCCCTGTGCTAATGCTGCACTGAGCCAGGAGGCTAGCCCCCTGGTTCAGTGCGTTAGCCCTGTGCTAATGCTGCACTGAGCCAGGAGGCTAGCCCCCTGGTTCAGTGCGTTAGCTCTGTGCTAATGCTGCACTGAGCCAGGAGGCTAGCCCCCTGGTTCAGTGCGTTAGCCCTGTGCTAATGCTGCACTGAGCCAGGGGGCTAGCCTCCTGTGTGGGCTTAAGCCCAGTGTTTACATTTATGTTTCCTGGAACATGACCTTGAAATGCATTTCTTCTCTTTTTTCCAACTAGATTTTGGTGTTTGTGAGCGTCACCAGAATCTGTGAGTGGAAGATTTGGGGCTCCGTCAGATATTCAGGGAGCCTTTTAGTTACAGGAGGAGGGAGGAGGGAGGGAGAGGGAGTTACAGGAGGAGGGAGGAGGGAGGGAGAGGGAGTTACAGGAGGAGGGAGGAGGGAGGGAGGAATTCCAAAACATCTTTTAAAGCATGCAGGTCAAGACCTCGCAGGAAGTACTTGGGAGGCTCAACAAAGCTTTCATAGTGAAGCACCTCCTGGTATTATGAGCATATTCCTGGTATTCTGATTATATTGATTATATTCCTGGTATTCTGATTATATTCCTGGTATTGTTGTATAGTCTCCACTTAGTTAACGCCGTCGGGATCTGTTGAATTCTGCAACCAGGTGACCAAGTGTTTGTGGATTAGTGTTTGAATGACATCGTCGGCATTCCCAACACACCTACCGAAACAGGAAGGACTCGGTCGAGTCGTACAGCCCGCCTCTTGATTTGATTGGCCGGCGGCGTACCGACAAACATTTGAAGGTGTCATCTTGGGTTTCAGAAAAACACGGGTTGACATTTTCTGACCAAATAACTAGTTTATTAATCGACAATGAAGATTCATGTTAGTCGCAGCCCGAGTAACATGTTTCCTTGTGCCCATAAGGGGCTCGTATCGTGACCTTTGACCCCGATTCATTTAAAATGGATTTGAATTGTTCCATATTTTATTCTCATTCTGGAGTCTTGCCTCCTGGGGACACTTTGATGAGCATTAAATGTGGTGCTCGTCATATTTCTTAATCTTTGGCGTCGTACGGAGAGTTGATTTCCACAGAAAAAACTGTTCACCTTCTGCACCGCCGGCCATGATTATCGATACCTTGAAAATCAAATGGTGGTTCGTTGTCAGACGAGATGGACAAACCGACACACACACACACACACACTCTCGTCGCGTGATTAAATTTATGGTGATACCGGGCAGAACGTGTTTTTTCAGAGACTTTTTTTCCCACAGTACCAAAAGTAAATATGCAAAGTTTTCTTTTCATGCCGAGAACGTTGTTCCTCTTGAGCATAAAACGTGTTTGATGTCCATTTGAGCTCGTTTGATTGTTTTGGGAGCTTCACAAGACGCAGCGATGTCCAGCCGTGACTCTGAAACGTGGAGCGTCTCGAGTCTCCGTGTCAGGCGGACGGATTACGGCGTCACGCGGAAACCCGTCGGAGCGCGCGTGTTTTCTCACAGAGGTCGTCTTTCCCTGCGAGACGTTGCATGACCCGATGCTGCTGAGGAAAACGCCCCTCCGGGCTAACTGTAAGCAGATGCTTGGCCAGTGAGGCGTCCTCCCCGCTCCGTGTTTTGAGTTCACATTCCTCTTCACCTCCTCCACGTGTCTGCCCTGCTGTGGGCCGCCTGTGCAGCCGGAGCCGCTCGAGGAAAAGAAACCAAGCGTTTCATGTGGACGCCGGTCCTCTTGGACCTCGGGAGACAGCTGGAAGTCGTTCCCGTCGTCACGTCGGCTGAAACGAAAGCGGCCACAAAGGCTGTCTGAAGGGAGTCCTCCTCCCCCGAACTCCTGCTGGTGTGAGTCAGCGAGTTTGGGCCGGGAGGCCTCGTCTCCGGCACCAGGCCCGGGTTTCACTCTCTGAACCCCTCGAAACACGCCGGCGGGATTGAAAAGCACGGTTTTCCTTTTTAAACAATCGGCACAATAAACTTCAACTACACCGTTTTAATCATCGTTAGATGTGTATCTCTCCGACGGTCCTCGAATGTGTGATGAAGAAAAGCAGCCAAAACAAACTTAAACTATGATTTTTTTATTCTTCACGTCTCATTTAAAATCTCTTTAACCAGATTCTGTAAACATCACATTTTGGGTTACTCTGCGAAAAGAGGATGTAGAAAAGTAGATGGTTCAATATAAGTAGTTTGATTAAAAGAATAATCATTTATATAAATATTTATTCTTTTAATCAAACTATTGTCTCATTTGTGTCATTTAAGGTGAACTCGTGTATACACCGAGATTTCACAACATGTTTGGTCATGGAAATTGGTCAACATGTGTATGAACCCTGTTAAAAATCATCAAAGAAGTTCCACTTTTTATGGTTTACGTCATAATAACCGTGTTATTCGGCACTGAAGACGTGTTCTAGTTCTCTCTACTTCTAGCCGTGATGGTTCCGTTTCCACAGAGGAGCAGAACTTTAATACTTCAGTGACGATCAAAGGAAAAGCCCTGAACCCGATTGACGCTCAGGTGGTTGAAGGTTCTGGTCCTGAGAGTCGGTTCCTCTCGTGATTACCAGAGAGGGTCTGCTAATCTGTTGCGTCTTAAAGGACCCTCGAAGCAAGCCAACCACCAGCATCCACGAAGACGAGCGGTCTCCACGGTCTGGGGGGGAAACCGTGTCTTCAGGCGTCATAAAAGATTCAGAATCACATCAATGTTATGTGTGGTGGCTGAGGACCTCCGTGAAGGCCTCCAGTGACCCCCTTTCATCATCCTCTCTTAAACGGCGTGCACACTCTGGGCGCTTCCCTCACGGAGACGCCGGGCAGCCAGACGTTTAAGATCCGTGGGATTGGACCACTGAAGCTGTGATGAGTCACATCTTTATGGATGCAGGTCTTTAGAGGGAACCCAGCGATGATCTGTGAGTGATTGCGCAATAGATTTTGTGTTCTCAGCACTTTGATACAATTTAATTATTTAAAAAAATATATATTTATCTTTTATAAATATATTTATAATATATATATATATATATATATATATATACTTATTATTTTATATATAATTTTATATATATTAATATATCTTTTTTATTTCATACATATTTTCTTGTGTGTGTGTGTGTATATTATAAATATAGGTGTATGTATGTGATCCTTGCCACAGTACTGCTGCTTGGCTGTTATTTTTAGCAGGCTGACAGCATGGCAGGGATGAGTGGCATTCTTTGGTCACGTGACCCCGTGGCCGTCCTAACGGTGAGGTGACAAAGTGTCCACTTGTTTGTCCAAAGTGACCGCTTGTTTGTCCAAAGTGACCGCTTGTTTGTTTGTACAAAGTGTCCACTTGTTTGTACAAAGTGTCCACTTGTTTGTACAAAGTGTCCACTTGTTTGAACAAAGTGTCCGCTTGTTTGTACAAAGTGTCCGCTTGTTTGTACAAAGTGTCCACTTGTTTGTCCAAAGTGACCGCTTGTTTGTTTGTACAAAGTGTACGCTTGTTTGTACAAAGTGTCCGCTTGTTTGTACAAAGTGTCCGCTTGTTTGTTTGTACAAAGTGTCCACTTGTTTGTACAAAGTGTCCACTTGTTTGTATAAAGTGACCGCTTGTTTGTACAAAGTGACCGCTTGTTTGTACAAAGTGTCCGCTTGTTTGTACAAAGTGTCCACTTGTTTGTACAAAGTGTCCGCTTGTTTGTACAAAGTGTCCACTTGTTTGTACAAAGTGCCCGCTTGTTTGTACAAAGTGTCCGCTTGTTTGTACAAAGTGACCGCTTGTTTGTACAAAGTGACCGCTTGTTTGTACAAAGTGTCCACTTGTTTGTACAAAGTGTCCGCTTGTTTGTTTGTACAAAGTGTACGCTTGTTTGTACAAAGTGTACGCTTGTTTGTACAAAGTGTCCACTTGTTTG
Organism: Cyclopterus lumpus; assembly: GCF_009769545.1. Taxonomy (NCBI): domain Eukaryota; kingdom Metazoa; phylum Chordata; class Actinopteri; order Perciformes; family Cyclopteridae; genus Cyclopterus; species Cyclopterus lumpus. The sequence continues at coordinate 29,004,671 of NC_046968.1, forward strand.
TACAAAGTGTCCGCTTGTTTGTTTGTACAAAGTGTACGTTTGTTTGTACAAAGTGTCCACTTGTTTGTACAAAGTGTCCACTTGTTTGTACAAAGTGTCCGCTTGTTTGTACAAAGTGTCCGCTTGTTTGTTTGTACAAAGTGTACGTTTGTTTGTACAAAGTGTCCACTTGTTTGTACAAAGTGTCCGCTTGTTTGTACAAAGTGTCCGCTTGTTTGTTTGTACAAAGTGTACGTTTGTTTGTACAAAGTGTCCACTTGTTTGTACAAAGTGTCCGCTTGTTTGTACAAAGTGTCCGCTTGTTTGTTTGTACAAAGTGTACGCTTGTTTGTACAAAGTGTACGCTTGTTTGTACAAAGTGTCCACTTGTTTGTACAAAGTGTCCGCTTGTTTGTTTGTACAAAGTGTACGTTTGTTTGTACAAAGTGTCCACTTGTTTGTACAAAGTGTCCACTTGTTTGTACAAAGTGTCCGCTTGTTTGTACAAAGTGTCCGCTTGTTTGTTTGTACAAAGTGTACGTTTGTTTGTACAAAGTGTCCACTTGTTTGTACAAAGTGTCCGCTTGTTTGTACAAAGTGTCCGCTTGTTTGTTTGTACAAAGTGTCCGCTTGTTTGTTTGTACAAAGTGTCCGCTTGTTTGTACAAAGTGTCCGCTTGTTTGTACAAAGTGTCCACTTGTTTGTACAAAGTGTCCGCTTGTTTGTTTGTACAAAGTGTCCACTTGTTTGTACAAAGTGTCCACTTGTCCACTTTTATGTGCAACAGTTATTCCAGTTTTTACTTTCCCTTATACCCAACAAGACAATATTCCTAATAAACTGTTTATACGCCGGTTGAAAATTAATATTTCACTAATATTCTCATTTACATATTGTGATTTAACATTTAATTAAAAAACATCCCCAGTCTCTCACGTCATTCTCGGCTGTTTAACGGCTCGATGCCCCAACTTGTCGTTTGTCACGTCGAAACCGCGAAAAGTGGAACGCAGAAGTCGCTTGTTTGACTCCAAATGTTTTTTCAACGTTTCCCACCAGTTGGACCTCTTTCATCCACTTTCATTCCTTCAACCACCTTCTTGGCTTTGCAATATTTGTGCATATCCCAAAACCTCTTGATTTCAAAGAGCTTCATAATGTTTAAAGCAACCGGAGGTCACACACACACAGTCTCAAACTGTCTCACACACACACACACACACAGTCTTAAACTGTCACACACACAGACACACACACAGTCTCACACAGACACACTCACAGACTCACACAGACACACACACACACACAGTCTTAAACTGTCACACACACAGACACACACACACACACAGACACACACACACACAGTCTCACACGTGTAGGTGCAATACGAAGCGATGTGTGGCTTCTTATTGTACTTCATCACACTGTTGCGTTCGGGTGCTCCACCAGGAGCAGGACATCTCCACGTTGAGGAGTTCAGCCGAGTGTCTCCTCTCACGTCGGCTGCAGTGAACACGCTCTGAAGTGTCTCTGAAGGAGACGTGAGCGCACACTTCCTGTCTTCTGGGTGTTACACCGCTGTGTTGTAACGCGAGTGTCCCGGGAACATTTATGAGTCTGCTCTGGGCGTTGGACAGGAAGTTCAGCATAGAGTGTGGTTTTGGACTCGGGATGCTGTGCAGATGTGCGACCCCTTAGAGGTCAGCCCTCGTTTAACCAATTGTTCTCAGGCGGCAACCACCGGTTCTGCAAAGTGAAGCCGCTGCTTCGTGTGTTAAAGCTGCATTCTCTCTAGTGACCACCAGGGGGGCGACTCCTCGGGTTGTATAGAAGTCTACGCTTCATGTGTTAAAGCTGCATTCTCTCTAGTGACCACTAGGGGGCGACTCCTCTGGTTGTATAGAAGTCTACGCTTCATGTGTTAAAGCTGCATTCTCTCTAGTGACCACTAGGGGGCAACTCCTCTGGTTGTATAGAAGTCTATGCTTCATGTGTTAAAGCTGCATTCTCTCTAGTGACCAGCAGGGGGGCGACTCTGGTTGTATAGAAGTCTACGCTTCATGTGTTAAAGCTGCATTCTCTCTAGTGACCACCAGGGGGCGACTCCTCTGGTTGTATAGAAGTCTACGCTTCATGTGTTAAAGCTGCATTCTCTCCTAACCACCAGGGGGCGACTCCTCTGGTTGTATAGAAGTCTATGCTTCATGTGTTAAAGCTGCATTCTCTCTAGTGACCAGCAGGGGGGTGACTCCTCTGGTTGTATAGAAGTCTACACTTCATGTGTTAAAGCTGCATTCTCTCTAGTGACCACCAGGGGGCGACTCCTCTGGTTGTATAGAAGTCTACGCTTCATGTGTTAAAGCTGCATTCTCTCCTAACCACCAGGGGGCGACTCCTCTGGTTGTATAGAAGTCTATGCTTCATGTGTTAAAGCTGCATTCTCTCTAGTGACCAGCAGGGGGGTGACTCCTCTGGTTGTATAGAAGTCTACACTTCATGTGTTAAAGCTGCATTCTCTCTAGTGACCAGCAGGGGGGCGACTCCTCTGGTTGTATAGAAGTCTACACTTCATGTGTTAAAGCTGCATTCTCTCTAGTGACCACCAGGGGGCGACTCCTCTGGTTGTATAGAAGTCTATGCTTCATGTGTTAAAGCTGCATTCTCTCTCCTGACCACCAGGGGGCGACTCCTCTGGTTGTATAGAAGTCTATATAAATGACTCTACTTCTCTTGATTTATTCCCTCAGTAAACATTGTAAACATAAGTTTTTGGTCTCAATCTCTAGTTTCAAGTCTTCTTCTATACAGCGTGATGTTCATTTAGTAAATGATGGTCATGTAGTCGCTCCTCCTCAGTCCAGATATGGTTACTTGCAAAAATGTCGAAGGCCGTAATCCAAGATGGCAAAACGTTGAACTCGAGGCTTCAAAACATTAGTCCACAAGCCAACGGGTGACGTCACCACGACGACGTCCACTTCTGATATACGGTCTATATTTATGACGATGACCAAAGGGGCGAGACAGATTTAGGCCTGAATGTGATCCGATGACGCTTCTCTCGCCTCGCCAGAGCGGACAAGACTTCTTCTTGGGTTTGAGCTGCTTTGTGATCGGAGTGTAATATTCACGGTGTTTCCTCTCCTTTTACTTTATTGACACCTAAAGTGGTTATTAACATAAAAACACATAGTTCAAATGATGAAGAAATGATTGTTATTGATAAAAGAAAAACCTCATTATTAGGTATAATTCCTGTTAGGAAGTTAAATAGCTTATAATATCTATTTCATTATAACGTGAACGATATCTCCTTTTAAACAACTTTTATTTATTAAACTTTCTCACCAAAAACTAGATTTGACAAGATTTACATTTGAACGCCACGATAACGTTGAAATCTACCTTCGCCCGGTGCTCTTTTTTTTTTACTGAGGGGAACTTGAATGCATTGTAATGCAAGTCAAATGCAACCTCTGTTAGTGTTAGTGTTAGCGTTAGCGTTAGCTGCGCTGTGTTTTCAATGAGAATGAATGACAACAGAAGTGTCTGATTCAGTTGAGGCCTGCTTGTCAAGCCTCTCGTCCCACACCCTCTTCCTGCATATGGTTGGATTTATTACTCACTATTAAATTAAAATCTGGTTGCAATGTAACGGCTGTCTGTGTGAGTAAATGATCACACACTGTGTCACCAACATGGGGAATGTTTTTAAATAAATAAAACGGCCATCTGTGCAAAATTCTGTTTGGTATTTATTTATTTTTTTTAAAGCCCGGAGACACAGCTGAGAGGTCGTGGTCGGGGGGGGGGCGGAGTTTCATTTGACCAGCTCGTGTCCCGGAGGCTCGCGTGTCAGGAGCTTGAGGGATGAGCCAGGGAGCCGGACACCGCCACATAAAGGAAGTCCAGTGTGGAGACCAAGCCGGCTCACACTGTGCCTCTGTTCATAGAAACTATTATGGGATTCAGGGTGAGGATTCACCAAAGATAAGGGGATAGAAAATGGTTTCCTTTGTCACTTTCATCAGTTTTCATTTGAGTTGTCACTTATATACATGCACATACATATATACATGATATACATGCACATACATATATACATGATATACATGCACATACATATATACATGCACATACATATATACATGATATACATGCACATACATATATACATGCACATACATATATACATGCACATACATATATACATGATATACATGCACATACATGATATACATGCACATACATATATACATGATATACATGCACATACATATATACATGCACATACATGATATACATGCACATACATGTATACATGCACATACATGCACATACATATATACATATATACATGATATACATGCACATACATATATACATGATATACATGCACATACATATATACATGATATACATGCACATACATATATACATGCACATACATATATACATGATATACATGCACATACATATATACATGATATACATGCACATACATATATACATGCACATACATGATATACATGCACATACATGTATACATGCACATACATGCACATACATATATACATATATACATGATATACATGCACATACATATATACATGATATACATGCACATACATATATACATGATATACATGCACATACATATATACATGCACATACATGCACATACATATATACATATATACATGATATACATGCACATACATATATACATGATATACATGCACATACATATATACATGCACATACATGCACATACATATATACATGATATACATGCACATACATATATACATGCACATACATGCACATATATACATGCACATACATGATATACATGCACATACATATATACATGATATACATGCACATACATATATACATGATATACATGCACATACATATATACATGATATACATGCACATACATATATACATGCACATACATGCACATACATATATACATATATACATGATATACATGCACATACATATATACATGATATACATGCACATACATGCACATACATATATACATGCACATACATGCACATACATATATACATGCACATACATGATATACATGCACATACATATATACATGCACATACGTGCACATACATATATACATGCACATACGTGCACATACATATATACATGCACATACATATATACATGATATACATGCACATACATGTATACATGATATACATGCACATACATATATACATGATATACATGCACATACATATATACATGCACATACATATATACATGATATACATGCACATACATGTATACATGCACATACATGTATACATGATATACATGCACATACATACATGATCCAAACAAAAAAAAGCGAAAAGACTCCGTATGAAAACACGTGTGGATGAAGCTGCTGAGCGTGTGACGGAGGAACTGTGCTGCTTAAAGAGACACGAGTTGAACATTTGAGTTCTACCGAAGCTCTGAAGCCCAAAAGATAATTCAGGACAGCCGCACCAAAAGCCCCTGAAAGTCCCTATTTTAAAGAAGGCAGCACCAATCCAACACATCATTGTTGGCAAAGCCTCCAGCAGCTGCTCTGAAGAGACATCCCATAGTTTCTACTCACGCCATTAACTTTGTTCTCACTTTGGCTCCAATTGCTTTAGTGGTTTTGTCTCAGACTCTGACCTCAGTGGTCCCACCTCACTGATCATGACTCGGTGCTCAGTTTCAGAGCTGGATCAAACCTGACTGTTGGTGGTTTAGAGGTCTAAACCTGACTGTTAGTGGGAGGTCTAAACCTGACTGTTAGTGGGAGGTCTAAACCTGACTGTTGGTGGGAGGTCTAAACCTGACTGTTGGTGGTTTAGAGGTCTAAACCTGACTGTTAGTGGGAGGTCTAAACCTGACTGTTGGTGGTTTAGAGGTCTAAACCTGACTGTTAGTGGTTTAGAGGTCTAAACCTGACTGTTGGTGGTTTAGAGGTCTAAACCTGACTGTTAGTGGGAGGTCTAAACCTGACTGTTGGTGGTTTAGAGGTCTAAACCTGACTGTTAGTGGTTTAGAGGTCTAAACCTGACTGTTGGTGGTTTAGAGGTCTAAACCTGACTGTTAGTGGGAGGTCTAAACCTGACTGTTGGTGGTTTAGAGGTCTAAACCTGACTGTTAGTGGTTTAGAGGTCTAAACCTGACTGTTGGTGGTTTAGAGGTCTAAACCTAACTGTTGGTGGTTTAGTGGTCTAAACCTGACTGTTGGTGGTTTAGAGGTCTAAACTTGGTGGTTTAGAGGTCTAAACCTAACTGTTGGTGGTTTAGTGGTCTAAACCTAACTGTTGGTGGTTTAGAGGTCTAAACCTGACTGTTGGTGGTTTAGTGGTCTAAACCTGACTGTTGGTGGTTTAGTGGTCTAAACCTGACTGTTGGTGGTTTAGAGGTCTAAACCTAACTGTTGGTGGTTTAGTTGTCTAAACCTAACTGTTGGTGGTTTAGAGGTCTAAACCTAACTGTTGGTGGTTTAGTTGTCTAAACCTAACTGTTGGTGGTTTAGAGGTCTAAACCTAACTGTTGGTGGTTTAGTTGTCTAAACCTGACTGTTGGTGGTTTAGAGGTCTAAACCTGACTGTTGGTGGATTAGAGGTCTAAACCTGACTGTTTGTGGTTTAGTTGTCTAAACCTGACTGTTGGTGGTTTAGTTGTCTAAACCTGACTGTTGGTGGTTTAGAGTTCTAAACCTGACTGTTGGTGGTTTAGTTGTCTAAACCTGACTGTTGGTGGTTTAGAGTTCTAAACCTGACTGTTTGTGGTTTAGTTGTCTAAACCTGACTGTTGGTGGTTTAGTTGTCTAAACCTGACTGTTGGTGGTTTTGTTGTCTAAACCTAACTGTTGGTGGTTTTGTTGTCTAAACCTGACTGTTGGTGGTTTTGTTGTCTAAACCTGACTGTTGGTGGTTTTGTTGTCTAAACCTGACTGTTGGTGGTTTAGAGTTCTAAACCTAACTGTTGGTGGTTTTGTTGTCTAAACCTGACTGTTGGTGGTTTTGTTGTCTAAACCTGTTTGTTTTGTTGCCTAAACTGTTGAGAAAGACGTTTTGTGATGATGCTCTGGCAGAAAACCAATATCCATCCACTTATGATTATGTGTGTTTATTGACAAAATACATAATATGCTCTCGGGTGTTTCTGCCGTGGTGACTTGTTTCACCACCGATGTCGCTGTATGTTTCAGCTCCTTCAGAAAGTGTAGCTGGTGTTGTGATCAAAGAAACGACTGTTGGGCGTTTATCACCCTGCTTAATGGGCTCCAGGGTGTCACCAGGCTTCTAATCAGCAGGATTTTAAGTGGGACCGGCCTGCAATCGAGGCAGAATGTCAAGTGTGAAGAAACACCTCAGTGCTCCTTTTTAAGATGCACACTCAGGTCCGTGTAGCCGGCCAGCTTTAACTGTGTTCAAAACCTGAGGGCCGACTTCGGTCCCACTCAGAGAGGCGTCCTGCCGACGTGTCCTCGAGACTGAACCTTGAGTCCAGGTGTGAATCTTCAGCGGCCTCACAATTTTAATTCACCTGTCAACAGCTCAAATTAACAACCACTCTTGATGCGTCTCAACGCATCACATCCTCGATGTTCTAGCTTACTGCATATGGATTAACACAAGCAGTCAGATGAGTCCTTGCATCAAGGACTTGCGAGGGATAAATCTCTTGTTTTATCTCAAAAGTGCTCTTCAAAAATCACTCTATAATATAAAAAGCTGTATCATTTTAATACCACGTTCTGTCTGAGCCACCTCGGCACAGAAATAGAAAATCCTTCTGCGTTTACTGTGTTCTCCAAAAAGAAGGATTTCACTTGGATTAGATTGTAGATTAGAAAACGTTATTAATCCCCAGTAGGGACTCATGTCACCAGATCAACTCAAACAGACAACAGCCGCTCTAAACGCTTCCTGAATGCCACAAAGGTCCAAATATGGTCAGTTCTGACCACCGGTTGCAAAACAAACAACAACCAGTTTATCTACGTCTGTTTCCATAACGTCCATGTTTCCTATTGTACTTCTGGTCACATGACATCTGTTGTACTTCTGGTCACATGATATCTGTTGTACTTCTGGTCACATGACATCTGTTGTACTTCTGGTCACATGACATCTGTTGTACTTCTGGTCACATGTCATCTATTGTACTTCTGGTCACATGACATCTATTGTACTTCTGGTCACATGCCATCTATTGTTCTTCTGGTCACATGCCATCTATTGTACTTCTGGTCACATGATATCTGTTGTACTTCTGGTCACATGACATCTATTGTACTTCTGGTCACATGACATCTATTGTACTTCTGGTCACATGACATCTATTGTACTTCTGGTCACATGACATCTGTTGTACTTCTGGTCACACGCCATCTATTGTTCTTCTGGTCACATGTCATCTATTGTACTTCTGGTCACATGATATCTGTTGTACTTCTGGTCACATGACATCTATTGTACTTCTGGTCACATGACATCTGTTGTACTTCTGGTCACATGTCATCTATTGTACTTCTGGTCACATGACATCTATTGTACTTCTGGTCACATGACATCTGTTGTACTTCTGGTCACATGCCATCTATTGTTCTTCTGGTCACATGTCATCTATTGTACTTCTGGTCACATGATATCTGTTGTACTTCTGGTCACATGACATCTATTGTTCTTCTGGTCACATGTCATCTATTGTACTTCTGGTCACATGATATCTGTTGTACTTCTGGTCACATGACATCTATTGTACTTCTGGTCACATGACATCTATTGTACTTCTGGTCACATGACATCTATTGTACTTCTGGTCACATGACATCTATTGTACTTCTGGTCACATGACATCTATTGTTCTTCTGGTCACATGACATCTATTGTACTTCTGGTCACATGACATCTATTGTACTTCTGGTCACATGACATCTATTGTACTTCTGGTCACATGACATCTGTTGTACTTCTGGTCACATGACATCTATTGTACTTCTGGTCACATGACATCTATTGTACTTCTGGTCACATGACATCTATTGTACTTCTGGTCACATGACATCTGTTGTACTTCTGGTCACATGTCATCTATTGTACTTCTGGTCACATGACATCTATTGTACTTCTGGTCACATGCCATCTATTGTTCTTCTGGTCACATGTCATCTATTGTACTTCTGGTCACATGACATCTGTTGTACTTCTGGTCACATGACATCTATTGTACTTCTGGTCACATGACATCTATTGTACTTCTGGTCACATGACATCTATTGTACTTCTGGTCACATGACATCTATTGTACTTCTGGTCACATGACATCTATTGTACTTCTGGTCACATGACATCTATTGTTCTTCTGGTCACATGACATCTATTGTACTTCTGGTCACATGACATCTGTTGTACTTCTGGTCACATGCCATCTATTGTACTTCTGGTCACATGACATCTGTTGTACTTCTGGTCACATGACATCTGTTGTACTTCTGGTCACATGCCATCTATTGTTCTTCTGGTCACATGACATCTGTGGTTCTTCTGTCCATCCTGATAGAGGATCCTCCTCTGTTGCTCTCCAGAAGGATTTTTCTCTTTTTCTCTCCGTTAAAAGTTTTCTTTTGGTGAGTTTTTCCTGTTTCTGATCTGAGGGTCAAAGGTCACAGGATGTCGTGTGTGTACCGCCCTTTGAGGAGAGTTTGTGATTTTGGGCTATACCAAATAAGTTGAATTCAATTGAATTAGTCAATCCGGTTAAAAACCGTCGGCTATCCATCTGCCTGAAAATGTCTCCTCTCCTCCCATCGTCTCTTTCCTTCTTCTGACCTCTCAGTAAGATTTACGACTGTCAGGTTTTATTTTACTGCCTTAGCGAAGACACAAGAACCACAATCAATCTCTCTCCCTCCCTCTGTCTCTCTCCCTCCCTCCCTCTCTCCCTCGGTCTCTCTCTCTCCCTCTGTCTCTCTGTCTCTCTCTCCCTCCCTCTCTCTCCCTCCCTCTCTCTGTCTCTCTCCCTCCCTCCCTCTCTCCCTCTGTCTCTCCCTCTCCCTCCCTCTCTCCCTCTGTCTCTCTCTCCCTTTCCCTCCCTCTCTCCCTCTGTCTCTCTCTCCCTCCCTCTCTCCCTCTGTCTCTCTCTCCCTTTCCCTCCCTCTCTCCCTCTGTCTATCTGTCTCTCTCTCCCTCTGTCTCTCTCTCCCTCTGTCTCTCTCTCTCCCTCCCCTCCCTCTCTCTCCCTCCCTCCCTCCCTCTCTCTGTCTCTCTCCCTCCCTCCCTCTCTCCCTCTGTTTCTCCCTCTCCCTCCCTCTCTCCCTCTGTCTCTCTCTCCCTTTCCCTCCCTCTCTCCCTCTGTCTATCTGTCTCTCTCTCCCTCCCTCTCTCCCTCTGTCTCTCTATCTCTCCCTCCCTCCCTCTCTCTCCCTCTGTCTCTCTCCCTCTCCCTCCCTCTGTCTCTCTCTCTCCCTCCCCTCCCTCTCTCTCCCTCCCTCCCTCTGTCTCTCTGTCTCTCTCCCTCTCCCTCCCTCCCTCCCTCCCTCCCTCTGTACCCGTGCAGGCAGCCGGTGGGGATGGGAGATGATGGAGGACAAAGGCCCCCGTGTAGCGGACTACTTTGTGGTGGCCGGTCTGACGGACCCGTCCAAGCCGCTGGACCAGGAGATCCACTTTGACGACGTCTGCCACAAGACGGCCAAGCCCCGGGCGCCCATCACCGACGTGGCGGTGGTGATCCGCTCCGTGGGCGAGGAGGTGCCGCCGGGGTTCACCTGCGTGGAGGAGACGCCGACCGGCCACTCGGCCGACCTCAACAACGGCGGCCTCATGGTGCCCCAGATCTTCCTGTGCTACCGGCGGGGTCGAGACAAGCCACCGCTCACCGACCTGGGGTGAGTAGCGAAGGAGGCCGACGTTTAGCATTGTTTTCATCGGTTTGGGAGTAAATCAGAAACCGGTCATCGCATCAAAATCATCAAATACAGATTTTGACCCGATGACCCTGAAGTTCAGGGATCACCAGGGTTCTTTCATCAGTCGGCGAAGTATTTCACTAAAAACCGTGAGCGTGAACCTCGTGGTGGCGGTTACAGTAAAAGTCCAGCTGGCTGACCACCATCGTCCTCACAAGCATGCAAACCAGGACGGGGACACACACTGCAGCCCACTACGATGCCTCCTGGTGACCCGCCGGTTCAAAACAATATTAGCATGCATCACAGGAAAGTCATATCATTGAGATTATAGTTTAAAATAAAACAACCATTAGGCTTGACAAGTTTAAACTACAGGTACTTAGATTGGATGTGAAGCGCTCAGGGGCATCCTGGGCTTCAGTGTCTTGCTCAAGGACACTTCAGCATGCGGTGGGTTGGAGACGGGGATCGTTTTGATTAAAGGACAACCGGCTCTACGAAGAGCACCAAATGGTTGTGAACTTTAATGCACAGCTACTGGCCTGCAGTCCTGCTCCGGTCTAGTTCTCACCGGGTCAAACCAAAGCTATAATTATAGATTAATGACCAGCCGTGAATGAATAACCAGAATATGCCACAGTGCTTTTGGGAAAAAACTCACTTTTATTTACAATCCCGTTTCATAACTCCTTTCTGTTGTTGGTCTCACGTCTACCTCTGCGCCCGCTTGGTGAGGTAAACCAATTGTTATTAACCGTTAACTCATGTCTCATATGACGTGAACTACTTTATTACCTTCACACAAACCCTGTGAAGAGTATGAAATGTGTTACAAAGAAACCGTATCTTGTTTACAAACAACAACACCAACGAGAGCGACGACTTTACAGTAAGAATCAAAGGGAGAATATATTTCACGTCTCTTCCTGAGATCAGCGGCGTGAGGTCACACCTCCTGCTGGTGACAACGCCGAGGAGGCGCATGCTTATCAGGAGCTCTGCTCACACGCCATCAGCAGCTTCTGTGTGCTGAGAGCCCAGAGGGGCTGCACTTCCCCCGACTGTGGTCGGACTAATGGGAAGTGTGTGTGTGTGTGTGTGTGTGTGTGTGTGTGTTGTTCCATGTGATAGTGAGTCGTTGCAACAAGGAGCATTATCTGTGACTAGTTGTTATATTGATACCAATGTCTAGAAAGTAGTGCGAGGCGCATCGACACCTCCAGGTTTCAACCACAGATCTTGTGTTGGAAGTGGGCGTCGTCATGGTGACGTCATCCATTGGTTTGCGAACTGGTGTTTTGCAGCCTCAAATTCGGCGATTGTGCCGTCGTCATCTTGGATTACGGTTGCCGTCGTCGTGTTATCTTTTTTTCACAACCAGTGAACAGGAAGTGACCATAAGTGGACTGAGGAGTGACGTAGAGACCCCTTATATACGTCTCTGGTAAGACCCGTCAATCACCTTGTTGCCCCACCCCTAAAGTCTGTTTCACTCTAAATGACCATCATTTACTAAATGAACATCACGCTGTATTGAAGAAGACTTGAAACTAGAGATTGAGACCAAAAACTAATGTTTACAATGTTTACTGAGGGAATACATCAAGAGAAGTAGAGTCATTTATATAGACTTCTATACAACCAGAGGAGTCGCCCCCCTCTGGTGGTCAGGAGAGAGAATGCAGCTTTAACACATGAAGCATAGACTTCTATACAACCAGAGGAGTCGCCCCCCTCTGGTGGTCAGGAGAGAGAATGCAGCTTTAACACATGAAGCATAGACTTCTATACAACCAGAGGAGTCGCCCCCTGGTGGTCAGGAGAGAGAATGCAGCTTTAACACATGAAGCATAGACTTCTATACAACCGGAGGAGTCGCCCCCTGGTGGTCAGGAGAGAGAATGCAGCTTTAACACATGAAGCATAGACTTCTATACAACCAGAGGAGTCGCCCCCTGGTGGTCAGGAGAGAGAATGCAGCTTTAACACATGAAGCATAGACTTCTATACAACCGGAGGAGTCGCCCCCTGGTGGTCAGGAGAGAGAATGCAGCTTTAACACATGAAGCATAGACTTCTATACAACCAGAGGAGTCGCCCCCTGGTGGTCAGGAGAGAGAATGCAGCTTTAACACATGACGCATAGACTTCTATACAACCAGAGGAGTCGCCCCCTGGTGGTCAAGAGAGAGAATGCAGCTTTAACACATGAAGCATAGACTTCTATACAACCAGAGGAGTCGCCCCCTGGTGGTCAGGAGAGAGAATGCAGCTTTAACACATGAAGCATAGACTTCTATACAACCAGAGGAGTCACCCCCTGGTGGTCAGGAGAGAGAATGCAGCTTTAACACATGAAGCATAGACTTCTATACAACCAGAGGAGTCGCCCCCTGGTGGTCAAGAGAGAGAATGCAGCTTTAACACATGAAGCATAGACTTCTATACAACCAGAGGAGTCACCCCCTGGTGGTCAGGAGAGAGAATGCAGCTTTAACACATGAAGCATAGACTTCAGAACCAGAGTTTCCCTCGGTGGTCTTGTGTTAACTGACTCTCTCAACAAAGAGACGCACTCACTCAATATGTGAAGTAGCACTTTTCTCCCGAAGATTAATGTTGCGTTGAACATTTCATGGTGTTGTTTTCTAGCAGAGGTGACCTCACCGAAAACACCAAACTCCGACTCCCAAGTCTTTGGAGAGGCATTCACGGTCTAATTAAGCAAACACAAGAGGCTTGTTTTAAGCTTCTCAAATGTTCTGATGGAAAAGAAAAGGACCGTGAAGATGCAACCATTAAAACTTTCTTCGTAGATTTTCTAAGAACTGGGGGTAAAAAAACCAGACAAAATTAAAATGTACTACTTTATATTCTGTTATATTCTTTCATACGGTGCCACACAATGCAGGTGGAGTTCCACTTGACAGTAATGGAGGATAAGTGCATAATGGAACCTCAGAGTCCACTAAGTGGTCTGTGTGAGTGCCCTCTTATCGCTGGGTTCATGTGCTAGGACAGAAACCGGCATGCACGGACCGGACAGTCGGGTTCAAAAAAAATTCTTTATAATAAAAACATTTATTCGACACCGTAGTCTTTTGGTATACATTTAAAGACGTACTTAATCTAAATTAAATCAGCGACGGTCGTAGAAAAGAACATTTAGGTCAAAAGATAAGAAAAAGGGACGGTGAAGAAATGAGAATATTGGAATAAACATATTTAATTAGTGAACCCACGAAACTTCCTGTGCATCACCAAAGCCCACTGAGAGGTGTAAGATGTGAGTTTGTATGTAGCGACACAATGAACCCAAAACAAACAGGTTTTTTAACTGCAATAAATAACTACATGTTGACAAAACAACAAGCAAACAGCTGTTATAGAGCTTGTTTTGAGTGATCGGTGCAAGGCTTCGCTCGCATTGCAGCTCCATCAGAACTCTAAACAACGTCTTCAAGGCACAAAGGATGTTATTTGTTATGTTTGGTTCATCTTTTGTTTAGAAACCTACAGTTTTATTGTCTGTACAAACATTGTTTCCCCTCGTTTCTGAGAATCTCAACGCTGATTGGCTCTCGCGTCACGTGGACGATGTACGTATTTATATATTTATACGGATTTGCCTCATTTGGCAGAAATTGGGTGAAACGTTTTGCTTCTGGACGCCAAGAGTTACGAAGACACTCGAACGCCTCATGAGTTACAGCGAGAAATCTGCAGTTTGTCATTAGTTGTAAGTTTCCCTTTGACCTCCTTTTATAAGTTGTTGTTGTTGTTGTTGCTGTCGAGTGTGAAAGTGTCCCTGAGCTTGAAGTCATTGAGACATCTGTCTGCTCCGCCTGCCACGTTATCGGCTCGTAGCTCATGAATAGCATCGATTCCTCTTTGCAGTTTTATGGGGTGCATTACCGGGTAACGCCGTTTGATTGATCCCTCCCTGTCGGTTGGTCCTCAGCGTGCTGTACGAGTGGAAGGAGCGGCTGATGCAGGGCTGCCAGCTCATCCAGACCACGCCGGCCGGCCGTCCGGCCAACATCAGCGGCAACTCCTCCCAGCGGATCTACGTCACCTACCGCCGGGCGCCCGAGAGCCAGCCGCACTCCGCCCTGGCCCTCACCGACATCTGCATCATCATCCCGGGCAAAGGGGAGACGCCGCCGCACACCTTCTGCAAGGTGGAGAAGAATCTCAACAGCAGCATGGTGAGAGGGCGGCAGACTTTTCAAACGGGGGGTTTGGGGTTTTTGGGGTTTGGGGTTTTGACGCGTCGGTGGGAAAACGTCAGATTTCGGGGTTTCGGAGCTGCTTCCGAGAGTCGCCATCTCGCAGAAAACATTCAACAATCATTTGGGGGGGAAATGTATCGCAGAATAGGCTGAGAGACACATTTCTACAGGCAGAGGAACAGGATACATGAAAGGGCGGCCGTCTTGTTTTCAGGGTGCGTCGGTTCAGCCGGAATAACTCTACCCAAATATTCTTTACATTTATTTTAAACAGATAATAGTTCATGTGTCAAAGAAAATAGATCCTCCAGCCGGGGTCTGAGGGAGCGTCTTCCCCACGTGTGTCGCCTGTAGAGGAAAGCAGGATTAGCGGTTTACTGTCGGATCACGGGATTCTTCCATCGGCTTTTGGATTATTGCAGTTATAAAAGCTAACGTTAAATAAAGGAGCTCCGCGGACGGTGACCATTAGCTAGTGGCCTGATGTTCCGAAGCCTCGACTTTGGTGTTTTGGCCGTCGCCATCTTGGTTTTGTTAACACAAAAGGGGCGGAGCTAAGAACAACCAAACACTGACTGAGATACATTTTGTTATGCGACCAACATTTTTTAGCCAGAAGTCTTGAAGGCTCAACTCCCTCACCGGCGCCTCGCTGTCCTCAGATGACTTTAAATTGGTGATATGAGTTTGAGGCCGTCATCAAACACACGATGACATTGAGCCTTATTGCAAAAGGGGGCGAGGAAGTGGGATTCAACCGCCGTCCTTCAGCTCAGAGTCGTGTTGTCGAGCTCCTCGCAGCGAGGCGTCACCTGTTCTTTTGTTTCCCAGTTAGTCGGCTTGTTTCAGTCGTGAGCAGAGAATCCATTATACGTTGAAGTCTTTAAACGCCTCGTGTGTCTTGCAGTGTTCGTGTGTGTGTCCTAACACACTCACACACACACACACACACACACACACACAGACACACACACACACACACACACCATTTATTCATGCTGACTCTTCTTCTCTTGTTTTCAGTGGGGCTCCACTGTGTACTTGTGTTACAAGAAGTCTGTGGCCAAAACCAACACCATCGCCTACAAAGCAGGTAAAGCCCCTCATCCAGTAAGAACCAGTATGTCATCCAGTAAGAACCAGTATGTAAGAACCAGTATGTAAGAACCAGTATGTCATCCAGTAAGAACCAGTATGTCATCCAGTAAGAACCAGTATGTCATCCAGTAAGAACCAGTATGTAAGAACCAGTATGTAAGAACCAGTATGTCATCCAGTAAGAACCAGTATGTCATCCAGTAAGAACCAGTATGTCATCCAGTAAGAACCAGTATGTCATCCAGTAAGAACCAGTATGTAAGAACCAGTATGTAAGAACCAGTATGTAAGAACCAGTATGTCATCCAGTAAGAACCAGTATGTAAGAACCAGTATGTCATCCGTTAAGAACCAGTATGTAAGAACCAGTATGTAAGAACCAGTATGTAAGAACCAGTATGTCATCCTGTAAGAACCAGTATGTCATCCTGTAAGAACCAGTATGTCATCCAGTAAGAACCAGTATGTAAGAACCAGTAAGAACCAGTATGTCATCCAGTATGTGATCCTGTTCCCAGTAACCCAGTGGCGTCTTTCACACTTTCTCTCCGTTCTTCCTCTCATCACTTACTAAATAACTAGGTGGTCTGCGTCTATAGAGAGGAGGTCTGCATCTATAGGGAGGAGGTCTGCATCTATAGAGAGGAGGTCTGCGTCTATAGGGAGGAGGTCTGCGTCTATAGAGAGGAGGTCTGCGTTTATAGGGAGGAGGTCTGCGTCTATAGGGAGGAGGTCTGCGTCTATAGAGAGGAGGTCTGCGTCTATAGAGAGGAGGTCTGCGTCTATAGGGAGGAGGTCTGCGTCTATAGGGAGGAGGTCTGCGTCTATAGAGAGGAGGTCTGCGTCTATAGGGAGGAGGTCTGCGTCTATAGAGAGGAGGTCTGCATCTATAGGGAGGAGGTCTGCGTCTATAGGGAGGAGGTCTGCGTCTATAGAGAGGAGGTCTGCGTCTATAGGGAGGAGATCTGCATCTATAGGGAGGAGGTCTGCGTCTATAGGGAGGAGGTCTGCGTCTATAGAGAGGAGGTCTGCGTCTATAGGGAGGAGGTCTGCGTCTATAGGGAGGAGGTCTGCGTCTATAGAGAGGAGGTCTGCGTCTATAGGGAGGAGGTCTGCGTCTATAGGGAGGAGGTCTGCGTCTATAGGGAGGAGGTCTGCGTCTATAGGGAGGAGGTCTGCGTCTATAGAGAGGAGGTCTGCGTCTATAGGGAGGAGATCTGCATCTATAGGGAGGAGGTCTGCGTCTATAGGGAGGAGGTCTGCGTCTATAGAGAGGAGGTCTGCGTCTATAGGGAGGAGGTCTGCGTCTATAGGGAGGAGGTCTGCGTCTATAGGGAGGAGGTCTGCATCTATAGGGAGGAGGTCTGCGTCTATAGGGAGGAGGTCTGCGTCTATAGGGAGGAGGTCTGCATCTATAGGGAGGAGGTCTGCGTCTATAGGGAGGAGGTCTGCATCTATAGGGAGGAGGTCTGCGTCTATAGGGAGGAGGTCTGCGTCTATAGGGAGGAGGTCTGCGTCTCTAGAGGAGGTTCAAGCGAGATGAGCCTCCACACGCCAACATTCGTCCAGTGATTGAACTTCTGCCGCGTGTCTCATGGTGACGAGGCGCTTCACATTGGATCCGTGTAGTCAGCTGGAACAGGGTTCTGTGAGAGGGTTCTGTGAGAGGGTTCTGTGAGAGGGTTCTGTGAGGACTGCGGTGGCTCTCGCTCAGAATGTTTTGTTGTACGTGTCTTTGAATAAGCAGCCGGCTGAACGGAGCGACGCCTCCTCTTCCTGGACTAACGCGGCGGTTTGATGGATGCAGAACGCATCGAGCTCAGTTTGTAAGCTCACAGACGCCATTGTGTTACCTCCTCTAACGATGGATGGGCCCTCAACAGACACTCATTTAAAGTAAAGTCTTTGAGATTTCCACTTCCACAGTTTTAATAATCAGCATATTGTCAGATGAACATATTGTAAAATCAAATGACAACAGTGTGTGATGTGAAGGAGCTCCTTAGAGCGTCAAGGGGTCCTTTAAGAGCTCCATCGAACGCGTCAGTGTTTAGGACCCTGAACCTCGTGAACATTCATTCATTCATCGTTCGTCCACTATATCGATACTAGCTTCTCTCTCTCTCTCTCTCTCTCTCTCTCTCTCTCTCTCAGCTGATACACGAGTGCAACAAAGTGAATAGACTCCCCAAAAAATCCCTCCGTCATTGTTTCTGTAATGACCCAAAGGTCGGATTAATCCCTGAGCACTGACTGCTCGTCCCGAAGCCGGCGACTCAATAAAGCACATTACCATGATCACGATGATGAGCTGAAGTCGTTTCGTTTAATTCTCTGTGTGAAAGTCGATCGTGTTGAAGGTTGCAGCTGATGAACGGAGTCCTCAGCTGCTTCGTTCTGGTTCTCTGGTCTCCAGGTCTGTTCAGCAGATACCCAGAGGAGGACTACGAGTCGTTCCCCCTGCCGGAGTCGGTCCCTCTTTTCTGCCTGCCCATGGGGGCCACCATCGAGTGCTGGCCGGCCAACACCAAATACTCCCTCCCTGTGTTCTCCACCTTCGTCCTCACCGGAGCCTCCGGAGAGAAGGTGAGATACACGACTGACAAACATCTCAGTATCCACACGAGACACGAGAGACCTTCAGTGACTGTTACACCAACAGACTGTAACTGTCTTCTACACAGCGGACATGACCACAGAATAACCACATTACTTTGCATGCAGCATGGGACAGTGGGTCAGACAGGAATCTAGTGCCAGAATATTAATAAAACACAAATAATGTAGTAAAAGTATTAATCGTCTCCATTAAGAAGTCTGCTTGTATAGAAGTCTATGCTTCATGTGTTAAAGCTGCATTCTCTCTCCTGACCACCAGGGGGCGACTCCTCTGGTTGTATAGAAGTCTATGCTTCATGTGTTAAAGCTGCATTCTCTCTCCTGACCACCAGGGGGCGACTCCTCTGGTTGTATAGAAGTCTATGCTTCATGTGTTAAAGCTGCATTCTTTCTCCTGACCACCAGGGGGCGACTCCTCTGGTTGTATAGAAGTCTATGCTTCATGGGATAAAGCTCCATTCTCTCTCCTGACCACCAGGGGGCGACTCCTCTGGTTGTATAGAAGTCTATGCTTCATGTGTTGAAGCTGCATTCTCTCTCCTGACCACCAGGGGGCGGCGACTCTGGTTGTATAGAAGTCTATGCTTCATGGGATAAAGCTGCATTCTCTCTCTTGACCACCAGGGGGCGACTCCTCTGGTTGTATAGAAGTCTATGCTTCATGTGTTGAAGCTGCATTCTCTCTCCTGACCACCAGGGGGCGACTCCTCTGGTTGTATAGAAGTCTATACTTCATGTGTTAAAGCTGCATTCTCTCTCCTGACCACCAGGGGGCGACGACTCTGGTTGTATAGAAGTCTATGCTTCATGGGATAAAGCTGCATTCTCTCTCTTGACCACCAGGGGGCGACTCCTCTGGTTGTATAGAAGTCTATGCTTCATGTGTTGAAGCTGCATTCTCTCTCCTGACCACCAGGGGGCGACTCCTCTGGTTGTATAGAAGTCTATACTTCATGTGTTAAAGCTGCATTCTCTCTCCTGACCACCAGGGGCGACTCCTCTGGTTGTATAGAAGTCTATGCTTCATGTGTTGAAGCTGCATTCTCTCTCCTGACCACCAGGGGGCGACTCCTCTGGTTGTATAGAAGTCTATGCTTCATGTGTTAAAGCTGCATTCTCTCTCCTGACCACCAGGGGGCGACTCCTCTGGTTGTATAGAAGTCTATGCGTCATGTGTTAAAGCTGCATTCTCTCTCCTGACCACCAGGGGGCGACTCCTCTGGTTGTATAGAAGTCTATACTTCATGTGTTAAAGCTGCATTCTCTCTCCTGACCACCAGGGGGCGACTCCTCTGGTTGTATAGAAGTCTATGCTTCATGTGTTAAAGCTGCATTCTCTCTCCTGACCACCAGGGGGCGACTCCTCTGGTTGTATAGAAGTCTATGCGTCATGTGTTAAAGCTGCATTCTCTCTCCTGACCACCAGGGGGCGACTCCTCTGGTTGTATAGAAGTCTATACTTCATGTGTTAAAGCTGCATTCTCTCTCCTGACCACCAGGGGGCGACTCCTCTGGTTGTATAGAAGTCTATGCTTCATGTGTTAAAGCTGCATTCTCTCTGCTGACCACCAGGGGGCGACTCCTCTGGTTGTATAGAAGTCTACGCTTCATGTGTTAAAGCTGCAGGAAGAACCTGTCTGGAACTCTCTAGTTCCAGATTCAGGGGTCAGTCGTCGGCGAACCTCGACACCTTTTCTGGGAAAAATGTAGAAAACCGAGCGAGCAGATAAGGCCGTGACCTTTGACCTGAGGCAACTGGGAACTACTCACGTTTCCAGGAAACAGAGGGGTTTAATTTGGCCTTGTGGTGTTGCTGTTCATCAGAGGTGGAACGTAACGATTCTTCTGTGCTTATTGATGTTTTCATTTATTTACTGACTGAGGACGGACTGTCAAACTGCTCTTTTTGCATTATTATTATTATTATTATTATTATTATTATTATTAATCCTTCATCTGTTGGACTTCCCCTGGAAATGATGGTTAAATATTGACACGTTTTGGGTCGTACCACTTCTTTAAAGGGCGTTAGAGGTTAGAATAAGCTTCAGGTTAATGTACTTTATGCGTGTGGATAAATATTACTGGAGATATTATGGATGCTTCGATAGATCGGCCTCCTGACGTTGGGAAGAGAACACGTAGATGTGAACCATCAGGAAAATCATTTTACTATTTTTATAATTGGTATTAACTGTTGCTCCACACATTCACTACATCTGCTGCTTTTCTTTGTCATATTTTAAGGTAAATGGAATATCTTTGAACTTTTGAGCCTTAAAACTAAATATTGAAACAAATCTTCATTGTCTCTCACGTAAAGATGATTGAACATTGATTAAAGGCTCATAAACATCTGCACCTATGAAAGACACGTACAATTACATTGCTATGAGTATCTGCAGCGATAAGAGGCTGAGATCCAGCGTGTCCTCTGTTCCAGGTCTACGGTGCAGCCATTCAGTTCTACGAGCCCTTCCCACCGGAGTGTCTGACCGACCTGCAGCGCTCCCAGCTGGGTCTCCTGAGCCCCGATCCACCAAAGCCCTCCTCCTCCTCCTCCTCCTCCTCCTCCTCCTCCTCCTCCTCCTCCACCACCACCCCACGCTCGGTCTACACCAACAAGTGCATCTGTCTGCTCTCCCACTGGCCGTTCTTCGACGCTTTCCGCAAGTTCCTGACGTTCCTCTATCGCTACTCCATCTCCGGCCCTCACGCCCTGCCCATCGAGAAGTGAGCTCTCTCTCTCTCTCTCTCTCTCTCTCTCTCTCTCTCTCTCTCTCTCTCTCTCTCTCTCTCTCTCTCCTCTTTCTTCACATCTCTTTTTATGCTCTCGCTCATTGTTCATTTGGCACCTTGCTAATAAGTGAGTTCCACAAGTGTTGTCCTTCATTCCCGTTTATCTTCATTTCTTTAAAAAAACAACGTCCTCAATGTGACTGAACACAGAAACTCCAGAAGCTGCCAATCAGACGTGTTCAGCTGTTTATTATGGGATGGTTCTCACCAAGATGCACACAACCTGCACCCTGTGTTCCCATGTGTTTGTGTCTTCAGTGACTACATTTATATATTTATATGTCTCTCTCCACTTTGCTGCTGTAATCCTGTAAATGTCCCCACTGTGGGTTATTTTATTTAATCTTCACGGCCTCCAGTAATTAATAAAGGTTGTAAACATGCCGGGTTTAGAGGCCGCCAGCTGCTGTTATTTTCCTCTTGTTTCTTTTTGCAGGCACATCTCTCACTTCATGCACAAAGTCCCGTTCCCTTCCTCCCAGAGGCCTCGCATCCTGGTGCAGGTGAGCCCAGGTCACTTGTTCACATTGTTGCTCTGTGTACGGTGTGTAAGGTGTGTGTAAGGTGTGTGTAAGGTGTGTAAGGTGTGTGTAAGGTGTGTATAAGGTGTGTAAGGTGTGTGTAAGGTGTGTGTAAGGTGTGTATAAGGTGTGTATAAGGTGTGTGTAAGGTGTGTAAGGTGTGTAAGCTGTGTGTAAGGTGTGTGTACGGTGTGTAAGGTGTGTAAGGTGTGTACGGTGTGTACGGTGTGTACGGTGTGTGTAAGGTGTGTAAGGTGTGTAAGGTGTGTGAGGTGTGTAAGGTGTGTACGGTGTGTGTAAGGTGTGTGTAAGGTGTGTAAGGTGTGTGTAAGGTGTGTAAGGTGTGTGTAAGGTGTGTAGCGTCCTCCATCGTGGACGAGTGTTTCAAATGATTCAGCCACGTTTTGCTCGCTTGTTTGTTTTTATCTCACTTTCCAGC